>NC_051132.1:13008986-13135792 GCF_014839805.1 Manduca sexta
AACTGAAACTAAAAGTGGCTTAATTTATACTTTTTGTATTTGTCAGTTTATGAGTTCTTGCAAAACCGACGATATGATGAATTCCATGAATATGTGAGTAATCGCATCTGCAATTACTCTTAATTTTTAACATAGGTGGACGCTTCCGCATGTCGTTGCCCCAAAGTAAGCTTTTGAATTTAAAGACTTTACTTGACTTTTCTATTTCCCACTTGTGTGCTCGACAGTCAGTCAGCTCCGCCCACAGAACAAGTTCGAGTAAAACTATCCCACGTTTACTAATGTCTACCCTCACCGTAGTAGGATTATGTTCACATTCACCCCATTTGACCCTAGACCCCATCCTCCAGGTATAAACACAGCGCGCATGGCCGAGGTGTGGATGGACGAGTATGCGGAACTGTTCTACCTTCACCGACCTGATCTGAGGGTGAGTACTTCTGCCATCCCTTTGAAATAGGATCCTGAATAATGGTATTAAGTCTGCCAGACATCAGCGCCGAAGTATCGATTAAATAATATTCGATTATTATTGATCGATCAAGCATCGATTTAATTGACCTTTCTTTAGCTACATACCACCACTTTTTGTTGTGCTAGTTGTAAGTTTTCCTAAATAAAATATCTCAATATAGGTATTGTTATTTATTTTCTAAATTAATGTATTAAGTACTGTAATTTTTATTGAATATAATAAATACGGTCCAATGGTGCTTAGATATATTATTCCGGCAACGGTTTGACTGTTCCTCTGGCATTGTAAAGTCCACGGACGGATGTTGCTTACCATCAAGCGGACCGCTTGCTGGTTTGGCTACTAAAGCATTAAAAACGTTAATTTTTCATATCCCTTGATTTTGGACGAATCTGTCTTCCAGAACAATCCGAAGATTGGCGACGTGACGCACCGCAAGATCCTGCGGGAGAAGCTGCAGTGCAAGAGCTTCCAGTGGTACCTCGACAACATCTACAAAGAGAAGTTCGTGCCGGTGCGAGACGTCTACGGATATGGCAGGTACGTTATAAAAAAGTGTTTTCGAATATTTGAGAACACAAGAAGTATTAATAATACCAGCCCTGTATACTGTCCCACTGCTGGGCACGGGCCTCGTCTACTACTGAGAGGAATTAGGTTGGCCTAGTGCAGATTGGTAGACTTCAGACACCCTCAAAATTTCTGTTAAGAACTTCTCAGGTATGCAGGTTTCTTCACGATATTTTCCTTCACTGTTAGAGCAAGCGATAATTCACAAAGAATACACACATAATGTTAGACAAGTCAGAGATGTGTGCCCTTGTGATTTGATCTTGCAGACATTCGTCTCGGCAGGCTGTTCCACAACTAACTAGGCTATCGTAAGAAGTATTGTGGTGGTGTAATTAATCATTGTTAAAAGACATCAAATCACAGTTGATATTGTATAATAAGAAACGGAAATATTTATCGATATGAACTTAGAACCGTCACCGTTACATAGTAGAACTTACATAAACCAAGTGACTGAACTAATTGCCTCTTCTATGGACACATAGGATTGAGCTTATGAACAATCATTTCTGAAGAACGATTCAGAGGTATGTTCACTATAAATATGTAATATTTGTGGTCCTTCGATCCGGATAGTGAGGTCTGGTTGGCGCAGGTTCATGAACCCGTCGAGCGGGTTCTGCCTGGACACGATGCAGCGCGAGGGCGAGGCGGTGCCGCTGGGCGTGTACCCGTGCCACGCGCAGCTGCAGGCCACGCAGTACCTGTCGCTCAGCCTCGCCGGCGAGCTGCGCGACGAGGAGAAGTGCGCCCAGCTGCAGTACACCAGGTCACACTGCACGCTTCTCAGCAGACTGTTACATTTACTGTTAAAGTAACAGTTGCCACAACACAAACGTCGATAAAGCAAAACAGTGGTTATATGTTTCACGAAAGTAACCGTAACTTTGGCAAATACGGTTGTGAGGGTATATGGTAGGCTGGGACCTTATTCTCTATGCCACATGTTATTTTTACAGTGCGTAACAAGCTCGTAACGCATCGCGTCACGTTCAATACAATAGAAATTGGCATACAGAATACTATTCCACACAAATTTCACGAAGATAACATAACACGGCCGCGTAACGCGTTTGCAGTGTCACAGAGAATAGGGCCCCTGGTGAGGCCGTATAGTACCAGCGCAATAGCAAGTAAATATAAAACAAATAAAATGTTATAGATATTATGACACATATTTCGTCAATCGTTATTATAAGCGTGAACAAAATAAATTTATGGAAAACATATTTTCTGTTATTACATAAATGGAAAGTCGCAAAAAAGTATAGTTGATATGATTGATTGACTGTTGTGCGCAGGCGCGAGAACGAAGTCGACGAAGACATCAGTCGGAAAGTGCTGATGGCGACCTGCCACGGGAAGCAACGGGGGCAGGTAACATTATATAGAATCTATGGACGTCACATTTTTAGTACTCCGTTGACATAATTTTGACTTGAAATGCTATACACTCACCCGGTATATTATAGTCTAGTCGGATTGTGGATTTCTACTCGTAGTAATGCTCTAAGAACAGTAATATATCAAGCCGGCATGGCACTATTTTTCTAATTTTTATTATTTTTTTTAATAGTAAGAAAATAGGCAGTGTTGCTCAAGCTTTACCAAGTAAAAAATATTTTCTGAGATAAAAGTCCTACTGGTCTACGTCTTTCTATATCATTCCAGCTTACTTTGTACCAATATTTTTTTCTAATCGAATCTGTGATTTACACCCGTTTTCAATAACCAATCCCAAATGCTTTTCGATCTATCTCGAAAATTGACCAATCAGATAAAAGTTTTTTTTTGACATGCTTATAATGACCTATTTTGATTGGTTTATTCTCGAGATCGGATTAAGGCGAAAGCTTTACTGATAGACGGATGGATCTACTTTCCTTTTGCTACTTTTGCACTTAAAAAGTGATTGGTGTGGATGAAAACGTATTTGTCGTCAGAAATGGAAGTACGAGGCGAGCTCGGGCACGCTGAAGCACGCGGACTCGGGGCTGTGTCTCTCGGCGGGGCGCGACTCCAGCGCCGACGTGTTGGCGCGCACCTGCCGCGGGCAGCCCGACCAGCGCTGGCGCATCGACTACGCCGAGTACAACCACTTCACCAGGGACGGTCAGTGTACCATGGATTCCAACTATACTGGCTTTGGGGAGCTCTTATGGAGGGAGGTAGTCAGTAAATCATTGTTTGTGTACTGGGCTCGGCCACCTGGGAGGGGGGATACAGTTACCAGCTCAATGCAAACACATTAATTTGTAAGTCAATTTACCCTTCTATTCACCCCCCCCCCCCCTACTTGCCAGCCCGAGCTGGTTACTTCAGTTTGTACCTTGTCTTTAGTATAAATTTTATACCTAATTTAAAATGTCCATAGTAATATAAGTAATTTTAATAGTTGTTTAGAAATAATAATAATTATTCTTATGCTTTGTTTTGACGTATCATAAGTGCAACTTTGTTGGCCTACGTGATAAATAAAGTATTTTATTTTATTTTAATCAGTCACAATTGACATAAGTTAATACTATTATTACCTTTATAGATTGCCCGTAATGTGGTAGAAACGAACATTGCAATAGTACTTAAACAAACAAAAGCCTATCACCAGTAAGAGTGAACATGCTGACCGTACAATTTGCTACCATCAGGGCCATATTCGATGTGACAGTGTGTTTACACTATTTTTTACCACGGCAGTGTTATGAATATAAAAATATTTATAAAAATAATTGCTAGAGACTTTCAAATTAGACTGAGCCTGTGTCTCGAGAAACCAATTAATAAAATATGAAGTTATTTATTTATTGCGAGTTAGAGAGCGTCATGTTTGTATTAGTGTGCGTGTGTACGCACTACGCATGCGTGCTCATGTATGTGTTATTTTCGTGAAATTAGCGTGGAATGGTATTTATGTCAATTGCCATAACTGCTATAAGGCGCGTCACGTCTTTGTTATGGTTTGCTCAGCACACTTCACTCAATATGTGATAGTATTGCGGACATTAAAATTATTTTGTTGCAGACGTGGAGCCTAGCGACAGGGATGAGAAATTAAAAAGCTTCGTGGACAAAGGTACGTTACTGTTAGATGTTTTTGTTATTTATTTATTTATTTGGGAAACAAACAGAACAAATTATGACTAAAAGAAATGAATGTAAATTAAGGTTCTTAATCCAACACAGTTTCCACTAATAGGTAATACACACATAGAAGAGAGTAGACGAAAATTAATTTACAATATTACAAATTAAAATTGCATAAAGAAAATAAACAAACAAACTCAATCAAGCGTGGAAAATAATTCAATAGAGACAAGTATCTAAATTATCCACAATATCAATTAATGCCTTCCTTTAGATGTTTAACGATTGACAAAATATATCGATATCGGAGATTAAAGCAAACTTATTATTCTTAACAGTTGCTCTACTAATAAAAATATTAGAACCATAATTAGTTTTAGACGATATATGAGTTACTGTGTGACGTTGTAAATTACTTGACAAAATTGAGTTGTTTGAAGGATATTTGGATTCGATTATTTTTGCACTTTATGGTGATAGAGTCGCTCTCAAGTGCATTGATGCCAATCGTTCCGTATACTAGCATTATGCTACAGTCTAAAAAGCAATAATAATCATCGAATAAAACTATCTGTGTTGTAAATATGGTATATGTTCTTAGTAATTAAATAAAGTTAGTAAAAAGATGTTATTGACACGAGTGTTTATTTCGGACTAAAAGGGAAGTAACTATGGCAAACAAAATACAATTAGTTCTAAAAATAGAACATATAAAAAATAATAAGTCACGACGAAGGTTACAATCTCCAACAGCCGCCCTTAATCGCAGTTGTGACAGAAACAAAACAAATAAAATAATTAAGTTTCTAAACCTAAGTTAACTACACATCGTTTGTGTGCTAGAGGTCCGAGGGCCTTCGTTAGTACATCAGCAGGCATATCGTTACTTTTATATATTCTAACTTAACAATATTATTAGATACCTTTTCCCTAATAAAGTGAAACCTAGTATCTATATGCTTCGTCCTGCTGTGGTGTACAGGATTTCGAACAAGATTAATGGCACTTTGGCTGTCAGAAGCTAAGTTAACTGAACAAAGTATACCTGTTATCTCGTATATAAACCGACGTAAGTAACACGCTTCCTTCGTGGCAGACGCTAATGCCATATATTCTGACTCGGCCGAACTTAACGCAACAGTAGGTTGCTTCTTGGATTCCCATGATACTGGACCTCCACTTCACTTGTAAACATAACCGGTGTATGACCTTCTGTCGATTGGACAGTTTGCCCAGTCTGCGTCACAAAAACCCTTTAAAGGTTCTCTATTCTTCCTGTAAACCAATGAATAGTTTAGGGTACCTTTTAGGTATTGCAGAATCCTTTTAGCAGCATTCCAGTGTTCTTTAGTAAAACACGTATTAAATTGACTTAAATAGCTCGTGGCGTAAGCGATGTCTGGTCGTGTGTTTACCGCTAGATACATGAGGCATCCTATTAAGTTTTGATAAGGATAAGACTCACCGACTTGACCATCCATTCTTTTTCCATATTCTTTTAATTAATGGAGTATCCACGGCCTTACAATCCTTCATATTAAATTTTTCTAATATAGAAAGAATATAATTTCGCTGGTTCAACCTTATACTCTCGGAATCACTTTCAACTTGTAGTCCCAAATAACATTTCAGTATTCCGAGATCTTTTAATGAAAAATATTTCGACAAATCATTTTTTGACAGTGTCAAATGTCAAATCAGAATTAAAGAAGACTATTATGTCATCAACAAAGATTCCTAATATTACAAGTTCTTTACCAAAAAGTTTAGTATACACACAAGGTTCGGAAGGAGTTCCTATGAAACCTATTTTAGAAAGCGTTTCATTTAACTTTTATTCCAAGCTCGCGGTGCCTGTTTAAGACCGTAAAGAGATTTCTTCAATAAACAAACTTTGTTTTCTTTACCCTTTTGAATAAAACCAAGAGGTTGCTCCATGAAAACTTCTTCTTCTAAATCTCCGTTAAGGAAAGCTGTATCGACATCTACGTGCTTCATTCTCAACTTCATATCTGCAGCTATCGCAAACAACGTGCGGAGGGAAGAATGACGAATCACTGGTGCGAACGTCTCCTTGTAGTCTACACTTTCAACTTGATGAAAACCTTTGACGACGAGTCTCGCTTTATACTTGGTAATATTACCATAAGCATCCCTTTTAATTTTGTAAATCCATTTACATGGTATAACCTTTTTGTTAGGTCTATCTACTAAATTCCATGTATGGAGTTTCCTTAAGGAACTATACTCATCAACCATAGCATGTTGCCACTTATCAGCATCATCGGCATGAGTAGCTTCGTAATATGTCGTAGGTTCATTAGAATCTACCATTGATGTATTGTAAGCTTTATAAAAATTTGTTGTTTTTCTGTCTCTGGAAGGGTATCTGCGCTCAGAGTGCGATTCCTGTTCCAAATTCGCTGTCTCTTCTTCCACACTAGGCAGTCTTAAGCCACTGAGAGACTCTCGTTCTTCCAGAGTCACTGACTCTTTTGTACTTTCTAGATTTACTGGTAAAGTTGCTTCAGCCGCCGGGCTGATACTCTCATCACAGTCATAGAATTGACAGTCATGATCAAACTCAGACTCAATCTCTTTTGCTCATCAAATAATAATATAGATTTTGACTGTGCGACAGATTGCTTCTGCTTTAGCGCTGTAAAGCAATTTTCAAAAAAGGTTGCATCTCTGGATATAATAACTTTTCGTGGGTTAGCAGGATCCCTAAAAATATAAGTGCCTGGATTTTTAGAATAACCGACGAAAATTGCTTCCTGTGCCTTGACATCTAATTTCTTCCTGTGACACGAAGGTATATGGACTAGAGCTCTACAACCAAATACTTTTAGATGGCTAAGATCACCTTTTCGTCCATACCATTTGTCATAAGGAATTTGTCCACCTAAGGCTCGATGAGGAGACCTATTCTTAAGGTAAATGGCAACTTGGAATGCATCTTCCCAGAATGCTTTCGGTAGTGAACTTTCAGCTAGCAACGTTCTTGCCTTTTCTGTAACCGAACGATGGGTGCGTTCCGCTACTCCAACTTGCTGAGGAGGAGGCGTCGTTGTTTGATGTTCTATACCTTTTGAAGCAAGATAATCAACAAACTCTTTATTCACGAACTCCTTACCTCCATCAGTCCTAATTGCTTTAATTGTTTTATCTAACTGATTTTCAACAAAACATTGAAACACACAAAATATATCTTTGACTTCTGTTTTAGAAGAAATAAAATAAGCAAACACTTTTCGCGTATAATCGTCTACTATTGTCAACATATATCTATTTCCTTGAAAAGAAGTTGTAGACACCGGTCCCATCAAATCCATATGGATCAGTTCCAAGGGGAAGTAGCCCTATTAAACGCTAACCTTTTGAAAGGTTTTCTTGCTTGTTTACCTTCCACGCAAGCGATACAACTAGTTTTATCTACTCCTGTATACTTTATACCTACCTTGTGATTTTTCAGTTGGTTCATGCCTATACGACACAAATGTCCTAACCTCTTATGCCAAATTTGATAACTATCCTGACAGCCAGAGTGCACATCTTGTGTCAAAAATTATCCGCCACATTCTCGGAAACATTTACAGTACCATCTAAAACGTACAGTCCACCACAGGGCGAGGCATGAGCAACAGATTCACCTGTAAAATTAAAAGTATCAGATTTATAAAAGTTACATCCATTTTTATCAAAAACACAAATAAAACCCTTTTCAACAGTTTTATATACAGATAACAAACTAGCTTTCAAATCTGGTATATAAGCAACATCACTAATATTGTTGACCACGTTCTCGGGCGTGTTTATTGAAATATTTCCAATTCCGCAGCACTTAATCTGTTCTCCATTTGCGACAGTAACAGTACCTTGATTCTGTATCGAGATATTCTGAAACCAGTCCCGTCTAGAAGTCATGTGTCTAGTACAACCTGAATCTACATAAATTATGTCCTTTCTTGGGTTTCCAGAAGTATTAAGACTTGTAAATATCGTATCATTGGTATTTACCGCATTGCCTTTCTCCTTCTTGTTTCTCTGTGGACAGTCTGGTCTCTTATGTCCAGGTGTCTTGCACTCATAACAAACTATATTCTTCTTCATTGACTTAGGCTTCTTCTTCGCATGAAAAACAGAGTCTAATGACGTAGCCACATCTTTGGACATTTCATTAAGCAGTTTTGTTTTCACCAACTCTGTAGTCACGTCTACATTACAATTTTCTAAAGCCATAATGAGAGGTTCATACCTTGGAGTTAGACCTCCCAAAAGTATTGCAGCAATAGACTTGTCCTCTATGACTACATCAATATCCGCAAGATCCTGTGCGGTTGACATAACTGCGTTAATATATAGTTCAATATTTTTGAACTCTGATAGACTCAACTTGTACAGTCTACGCTCCAAAAATAATCTTCGTCCTATTCCCTTATCTTCAAAGGCTTTTTGCAAACAAGTCCATGCCTCAGATGCAGTTTTCGCACATCTTATATGGGTTATTGCTGCACCTTCTACTGATAAGCATATCTTTGCTAATGCCTTTGCGTCTTTGCGTACCTTTGTAGAGGCAGGGGTTGTGTCTCCATCTCGGTATCCACTAATTGTTTCCCATAAATCCTCATGGATAAGGTAATCTCGCATCTTGAACTTCCAAGTCGGATATCCATCTTTTATCCTCAAACAAGGAAATGTAAAAGATGAGCTCGACGACGGGGAATTTTTCACACTCGAAACATCTCCAGATTCATGTGACATTTTCAGACTATTACTATTTCCTAGTCACACAAAAAATATATTCAACTTTATTTTACTAAATAACGTGAAAAACTAAGAACTAAGCGTTCGTGCTGATAACGTGTTGTAAATATGGTATATGTTCTTAGTAATTAAATAAAGTTAGTAAAAAGATGTTATTGACACGAGTGTTTATTTCGGACTAAAAGGGAAGTAACTATGGCAAACAAAATACAATTAGTTCTAAAAATAGAACATATAAAAAATAATAAGTCACGACGAAGGTTACAATCTCCAACAATCTGAACTGGGAATCGAACTCAATCTCGACTGTACTGGATGTAGGGACACACTTGCGCAGCTATGTAAGTGCGCGTGCGCATATGTGCGGGAACGACACTCCATGCCTCCCATATAAAAGCGACGTGCGCCTTTGTTAACTAAGTACGTCTACTAAATTGCTACTATTACCACCTAAGTACGCCGCTGTGTATTAACGTACTCTGGAACTTTGAACATATGTTATATACCGTGTCATCCTTGAGTTTAATTTATATAAGCTAGGGTTGTCACTCCCATAACTACATACTTCAACATCAACCCTATACTGGATATAACTTAGCTTTAAACTTGAATTCAGCCTTAAATGAATAAAATAGTATTTATTATGACTAGACATTTTGTATATTCTAGAATTATACTTAAACAAGCAAAAATCTCAAGTAGTAAAAACAGTCTGAGTTGAGAATCGAACTCAGCTCCATCGTTGTCTCAGCCTTTGTAATATATTAATGTCAATTTGTCTGCAGACGGATATCCCGGTCGCTGCTGTCGTACTCTAGCGGGGAGTCGAACGCGCTGCCCTCCTCGGAGTCGCCGCGCCGCAAGTCTCACCGCGGGAAACACAAGCGCAAGCGCACGCGCACCAAGAACAAGGTATACAACATACTATTTCTTTCTACCTTCAGGTGGAATC
Organism: Manduca sexta; assembly: GCF_014839805.1. Classification (NCBI taxonomy): domain Eukaryota; kingdom Metazoa; phylum Arthropoda; class Insecta; order Lepidoptera; family Sphingidae; genus Manduca; species Manduca sexta. The sequence goes on from NC_051132.1 coordinate 13,018,838, forward strand.
TATGGAATTACTGAAATGCTAGTTAAGACTGCTTGGGTGGCGTAGTTGTATTACGTGCATGGTACGACTACTGATCTTCGAGTCCCGGTTCGACTTCCTGGTGGGGTAGTGATATTCGGTTATCGGCTCAGTCCAGAATTTGGAATTTGTGCATGATATGGCTCGAAGCGCGTCCCCCATCATATCATGCCACAGAGGCGAAATGTGTTCTCATAGTTGCATCTCTGCCTACTCCTAGGGCATAGGGGCGTGAATGTGTGAAGTATAGTACAGTAACCATCTTTAAAGTCAGTTTAAATAAGCTAACTCCCTTATTCATAGACATTATTTATCTAAGGACGGAGCATTGCTGTGATAACAAGTCTGTTTCTCTGACAGCTTGCTGTTTGTTCAGCTTTGTTTATCTGACAGCTAACTAGATTCAAGTTGTATCTCAATATTAGCCAATCACAACGGCCCTATGTTTATGCACTGCGAATGCTGCCATGCCGTCAGCACTGAGAAACAGACTTGTTACCACAGCAATGCTCCGTCCTTACATAAATAACGTATGTGAATAAGGGGGAAAGTTTGTGGAGCTCATTACAGCCATTCGCTAATGTTAATATACAGAATTGTGACATACACCGCAGTCTATTTACCTCGTTGTTAGTTCATCGTGAAGTTGTTGCGGACCCTGGCCAACGGCACGGAGGACCACCTGGAGGTGGACATCCACTGCAAGCACCGGCAGCTGTACCCGAACAACAGCTTCGTGAGGGACCTGGTTACTATCCTCAACGATCGAAACATTAAGGTACAAGATATTTAATAATAATAGTATCAGCCCTGTATTATATACTGTCCCACTGCTGGGCACGGGCCTCCGACACTACTGAGAGATTAGACCTTAGTCCACAGCGCTGGCCTGTGGATTGGTAGACTTCACATACCCTCAAAATTCCTATAGAAAACTTCTAAGGTACACATGTTTTTTTAACGATGTTTTTCTACACCGTAAACCAAGCGATAATTCACAAACGAAATATTTAATTTAAAATCATTAATAAATCTGTTATTTTTTATGTAATTTGCCAAAAATGCCGCGACGATCTAGTCATTATCGTCCGTACAAACCGCGTAACATAAGTGTTTTTAAAATGCCAAAAAGAGATTGCCGAAGATAAGTGGAAGTCCAGGGCGTCTGGATATCTAACCACCATTTCCTATAAACGATCCGAATCGCTTTTTTCGATCTATCTCAAAAATCGACCGATCAGAACAAAGCTTTTTTTGACGTGCTTACAAATGAAGTATTTTGATTGGCTCATGCTAGGAATCGGATTGAAGATTGAGATTGGGATTGTTTATTGAAAACGGCTGTAAGTCGTTACATACAAGTGTGTCGATAGGTGATCAACAACGGCCGAGTGTTCGAGAAAAACAAGGTGACGGAGCTAGTGCGCAGCACCAAGCAAGAGAAGAAGGTCCTCAACAAGCTGGACATACAGGACAAACAGGACTTGCAGGTCAGTGACGCAGTGACTGACAGTTGCCACGTATTCACAAACAATACTATGACGTACATAATGTCGACTTCATAGCTCTATTCGGCTTTTAGCTTGTTTATCTTTTTTTATTACTTTGAATGGCGAGACGAGCTTGCCGTTTCCTGATGGTAAGCGATACGACCGCACATAAACAGAAGAAACACCATCCAACCCTTTCAATTAAAAAGTATTGTTTGGTATTCCACTGCACTCGCCATCCTGAGACATGAGATGTTAAGTCTCATTATGTCCAGCAGCTACTCTGGCTACAATGTTCTTCAAACCGTAACACAGCAGTGACAGTGACAGATGAATATGAATCAAGGTCATTTGTAAATCACCATCTCTAGATGCCGAAAAAACACCATAGCAAGAAGCACAAACACGCGTCGAGTGTCCACGCCGTGAACATCGCGACGCAGGCGCCGGCGGGGCTCGCGGAGGGAGAGGGGCAGGGGGAGGGGGCGGCACTCGACAAGAGGATCATCATCGAGGACTTTGTGGCTGTACAGTCCACCACTAGCACCAAGGTATTTGTTTATTATATTATTTATATTATAAACTAGCTTCAGCTCGTGGTTTCACTCACGTTAAGGAGTATTCCGGGATAAAAGTCCTGCTATATATTTTCCCGAGATAAAATGTAGCCTATAGCCTTCCCAGGGTCATGTCACTCACGAATATTAAAGTCAAGAAGACGCTGGTTGCAATATTTATTACAAACACATTTAAAGTTTACAAATATTTTGGAACAAACAACTCATTATAACTTATGTTTTATGGGCATTGAAATAAAACTATTTACGGATTATTATTATTTTCTCGTGTCGTTTCAAAGACTGCCTTCATGGTCACGGGCTAACAGTCAGTCAGTCAGGTCAGTCCGTCGAAAGACTACGAAGGCTGCAAAGTTTTCGAAACATCGAAAGTAAAAAATAACATGAATACTCACGACAAAATCCTAAAAATTGTTTTATATCAATGTGTAAGATACGCGTAATCGTAAGAAATCATTATGTTTAACCCGTCATGACTTGTCAAAATTTTATTTTCAAATATGTACAGGTAGCTGAATGTTTGCCGCCAAACATTGACAGCTACACGTGTGACGGAAAAATAACCTTATTATGTAGTATATAAGGTTATAATCCCGTGACACACGCAAATGTCATGTAGCTGTCTTGGCTCGCCGGCGAGCCACGAGAGACCAAGAGTTAATGGTTTACGTGCCGTAATATCTATGGTCCGTTGTCAATCAATTTCAATAAACGATTTTCACCACCAACTTTGGACTATCCATATTTAAGCAAGTCATACATCTCTCTGATTGGTCCATTCTCGCTATCGAACATCGGTCTGTAGGTAACGATTGGGATCGTTTGAAATCAGCTGTTAATGCGTGAAGAGGTAACGTTATCAATTCTCTAACGAGCCGTTTTAATGAACGATCCCTATCGCTTTTTTTTGATGTATCGTGAAAATCGTCCAATCAGGACAAAGATTTTTGGACATGCTTATGAATTACTTATTTTGATTGGTTTAAGGATCGAAGGTTAAGATTGGGATTGTTTATTTGAAACGGCTGTAAGTAGTTAGACACATCATAAACACTGCACTACACAGAAGTCGTCAAGCCTGTGACAGGTACCTCATGCTCCTCGGTCCTCACTTCCTCTGTATCATGTTCGGTGACCCACGTCAACTTGTATTCCTCCTCGAAGCTATTCCTGTCGTGGATCATGCCCACAGTCCTGCCGCTGCCCACGCTGGCCACGGCCAGGGTCTGCAGCTTGGCGACCACCTCCTCGATCCTGTCGGTAAACCCGGGAAGGTTGCCTTTATCACTGGCTGCGTACGCGTACTCCTTCAACTGCTGTATCAGTATATACACGTCCAAGTTGTTGATATTGATGTACAGCCCGTGTGACGGGAACCTGGTGTGTGGTGTGATGGTGTGTGCCGGCATGGAGTCCAGCAGGTCGCTGACGGCGCGGAAGCCTGTGTATATGTAGCCGGCGCTGCGCAGCGCGCGCCACAACACGTTGCTCAACACGTCCCGCGCCACGTACCTGTGCGTGGTCAAGGCCTCGTGCTCCTCGCCCCACGGCGCGTAACGTCCTGGCCGTCGTCTACTAACCATCGACAACTGCGCCGCTAGGTTATCGATGCTCGTTCTGAGTCTGTCAGTTTGTGCCTCGTGTTTCAAGTCGTCCACAGTTCTCTGCATATTAACTACGGTTTGCTCTAATGCGGCGAGTCTCTCTTCTATTGTGTCACTCATTTTTGCACTTTGTTATAACCGAATAACGTTTCAAATCACTTAGTGTAACTGATTTTCAATTGGTTTTATGAGGAGTGTGTATGCGGCTGCATTCCACGCCGGTATGGACGTTATCAGCCCCCTTATCAGTAGTGATAGCGACTGATTTGATGTCGCAAGCTAGCGTTACGCACGCCGGCATTATGATTGCAACTAAGCGGATGGGTTTATCTGTTGTTGACATAGTTAGTCGATGTCGTGTTGGAAGTATATTGTTCAGTGGGTGTATCGGCCGCGTATGTTACTGAAGTGTATTGGATTCAAATACTGAGTTCGGAAATTTTTCTTACGCCTTTTAAGATGCATTATGATTTTTAGAGGCATCGTTACCGGTATTTATCCAAGTTTGAAATGCAAATGAAATCGTAGATTTAACAAAAAAGATTAATAATCTAATAAGTAAGATAATTATTAAAATATAATCTATATCTATATATATAATAAAATCGTCGATTTTTGTTGTCTGTACATATAAATATTTTGGAAAGAAAATATTACTAGACCCGAGAAATAAGTAATATATTTTATATGTATGGTGATATCTTACAACTAAAACGTAAATCCGAAATACAATTTTATTCTATGGTACGTGATGTTAGTAATGATGTAAGATAAAGATGTAAGCGGCGATAGCCTAGTTGGGTGTGGAACGGACTGCCGAGACGAATGTCCGCAGGTTCAAAGCCCAAGGGCACACACTTCTGTCTTTTCTAAAAAATCATGTGTGTATTCTTTGTGAATTTATCTTTCGCTTTAACGGTGAAGGAAAACATCGTGAGGAAACCTGCACATCTGAGAAGTTCTCTATAGGAATTTCGAAGGTGTGTGAAGTGTACCAATCCGCACTAGGCCAGCGTGGTGGACTAAGGGCTAATCCCTTTTAGTAGTGTCGGAGGCCCGTGCTCAGCAGTGGGCAAGTACATAATACAGGGCTGAGATTATTATTATTACGTGATGTAACTTGCAGCGCCCGCGGAAGCATAAAAAGGTGCGCGCGCGCACGTCTCCCGCGCCGCTCCCTCCCCCGCCCTCGTCGCCCCTCCCGCCGTCCTCCGCGGAGGGCGACACGCCGCTCACTATGTTCACCAAGCAGAGGGCGCCGAAGGTCAACGAGCTGATCAAGTAAGAAATACATTTTTAGAGGTACAGGTGAAGTCAGTTTCACTTGTCAAATAACATAATACTTTTCGACGTGAAAATACGCCAATATTGAGCCTATTTGGTCAGCAATGTTTTTTTTTATTAATGGCCTACATTTTTTGAGAAAACGAGCGAAAATGCTATTTTTGGTGTTAATTGTTTAGAGGTCGAACATGACCTCGACGTCCTGTTTGTGAAATTAATTTGTAAGTCATGAATTATTTTGTTGCCTTTAGGTCCTCTCTCCAATCTGACGAGATGAAGCATGACTCCATCGAGGACACGCCGATGTTGGGCAGCGAGAGTGAGCGAGACGAGGATATGCGCCACGCCAGGAGTGATCGGGACGGTGAGAGGGACGCGGGGGACGAGGACTGGCCCGTCGGTGCGTATGGTTACTTACGTTAATAATTCGGTCTGGTTTATTAAAATGTATGGTTTAGAGTGGTCGAATTGCTGTATTGAAAGTCTTGTTACGGTGGTTTGTTGTATGTCGTTTTTGAGAGCAAGTCAATGATATTTGTCATTAATATATACGGTTGTATCAGCAGGCGTGTCGCGGTTCCGCAGCCAGGACGTGCCCCCCGCCGCGGCCGAGTCCCCCCCGCCGGCGCCCGCGAGCCCCTCCCCCGCGCCCGCGCCGCACGTGCGGCATCAGCGCACGCACGCGCACCATCCTGGGTGCGAGCACGATCAACAAGTGAGTATGGCCTGACCAGAAATTATAGTCTCGCCGTGTTGTGGTGAAAATGAGAACCAATTTTCCTGGCAATGATAAGTGGCGCCTCCATATTGTCTAGTCAGATTATAATAATGTTCGATGTATGTCCGCAGGAGGTGTTGATATCGCCGAGCTCGGCGGCGGTGGAGGCGGTGGGTGTGGCGGGTGTGGGCGGGGCGCGGCGCGGCGTGGGCGGGGCGGGCGACAAGCCCGTGCGGCTGGTGATGCGCACCAACCTCACCTTCAACCTCGGACACGACTTCTTCCAGCGCGCGCACCGACTCGCGCAGCACAAGTCAGCGCAACACTTACACTCTCTACGTTATCCTAATTCTATTTGTATTGGAATTCCGGGGCTAGAAATTAATAGATACATGATTTAATTGCTGATTATTCAGTTACATTAAGCTATTATAATAGCCCTTTATTAAATACAGCCCCACTGTTGGCCACGAAGGTCCCTTAAGATATATATTTTTTTCATTCAAAGTAAATTATGACGTTTTGCAGTGAGCTGACAGAAGAGTTGCCGGTGTCCTCCCGTCCCGCGCCCCCCTCCGAGCGTCTGGTGTTCCCTCGCTCGCCCGAGGCCCGGCCGGACGACAGCGACACCACGCATCAGTCCTCCAGCTCCTCCGAGAGTAGCGAGGGCACTTGACGGAGCACGCGTTATGGACGGTGATGTAGCGTAAATGTGGTGTCAAACAATGTTTAGATTAGCACGAAAATTTGCAAAAGTTAACTTCCGCAAGTAATTTTCGCCGAAAAAACAATCATGGCTAACTGCTGCAAATTTTACAGCTTGCAGAATTTATGCGCGTTACGACTAGCTGACTGCTGCAAATTGTGTAGTTTGCAGAACTTGTGCGAGTCGCATGGCTATAAGATTATTGAAATATTGCCACTAATATAAACATATCAGGAAGCTCTTATGCAATATTTCTTGCTAGTTTAAACTTAATAAAGACAGAAATGGGTCTCTCTAAATGCTTAGAAAAGTTTAATGTATGTTTATTTAATATTAAATCATAGTGCCACTTAGACCATCTAGAAAGGACACGCCATAAGCCTATTGATGCAAACAAAAATTCTGTTTCTCATTGTCACTACTACATTGAAACAACAACACGTACAGTCAAACCGTATTGTGTCGATATGCACACACATATAAATATTTAACGCTACACACACTAATATAATTCTGTAGAAGTGTGCATACTCGTTTGATCTTATCCTTTGATAGCAGGAAGAATTATACAATCCGCGTTTTTTTGTATTGTCTAAGTAACGGCATTTTTAATTTGTTTAAATACATTAATAACAGCGTCTCGGAAAAAAAAAATAATTCGGTAAATTAGTTCATCGATTAGAAGGAAAGGTATATTAATACACAATTTTTAATCGTATAAACTATGCATTAGAGACCATTTTTGAGTCCATAGATTAGTTTGGTTAGGCTACACAGTTATTTAGGGGTTTGCAATATATAGCATGTAGGTTCTTTAATATTACAAATGGAAGAAATGTCCGTTCTAACGGACACTGCCTCTTATAAGGAGGAATAATTTGACATTTCGATTGTTAAACCAACAACAAATTTGCTGTCAAGAATTAGACGTACACGATAAAAAAAAATACAATTGAAACCGGTTCGTTCGCTTGAGTGCTATAAAGGCGCAGTTTTTAACAAGCTTATTGGTAAACTATAAAGATTACAAATGAATAAAATAATATCTTTACTTTGTTGACCGCAACGCACTCGCCCGTTCTGTCAGCGAACGCGTGCGTACGTGATGTCACGCGCGCGTACAATACGGACAACGCGCTCTTTGTGTAGCGAGCACGAACCGCAATGGTAGGTAAATATCCTATACTTTAGCGTCACAAAATAAAAAAATTACAGCAAAGACATATCAATATATGTAAGTGCTCTACTGTGCTATTTTTGTAAATTAGTTGTACTTAGTAAACTATGCCGTCCGCGTCAAGACTGCACTTATAAATTAATTGTAAATATTATTACTTTATGATCGGTCGATTTCAATAAACGACCTCAATAACTTCGGATCAGTAAAAATTAACTATTTTTTTTAAATTGATATTCAAAAACTACAGATACGCCATTCCCTTATCAAACAATAGAAATTATCCGTACGCAATTATACATATTATATTTCACATTCATGTCGTATAAAATATAATATGACGTATTAAACCAGTACGAACAAAAAAGACAGGTAATATGCTATTGATTGATTTAATTTCGTGTCTCAGATTGTGCGTGCTAATGGCATATTTATAGTTTAGAATATTATTATAAGTATGTAGATCTTCTTTTTGATTGGTCCATTTTGATCTGAAGATAGCAGTTAGATACTTATTGTAATCTGCCGTAAATTGTATAGGGTTAGTATGGCTGCATTTTATTACAATATAAACGGCACATATCTTGATTACTGGCGGAGTGATATACGCGCAATGTACGTCATTTGCCTGTGGCTGTTTCATCAATATAATAAAAGAGTAGAAATCATTATATCATAGAAATAGACGTTATTTTATAAAATACTGAACTATGTGTTTTAATAAGTCCTCTACCATATCATGGACTACAATACTTTGTAATAATATGTTCCTATTGAATTTTTAGTAAAATATGTATATGCTGTCCTTTTTTATCATTACATATTTTAATGTCTAAAAAATTTCGTATTGTATTATATTATTGAGTAACTTTAGTTCGTATATGGTAACATTAAATATTAATTTATTAATATTAAAACCAAACTATTACATCATAATATGAACATCACTTCATTTCTTATCGAAACAAATGCACGCTCCATTCAGACGCGTCCGTAACGGGATGATCTAGTTTTTGAACGTATCAGAAAATTATTATAAATACGCTTAGCGTTTGCATTTTTTAAACTATCATTTTTTCATTCATTAGCAAAATATTATATTATATCGGATCTCAAAAATGTATAGGTGCCTTCAAATTTACCGCGCATCCCTTGGCGGCAAATTTGAAGACGCCCTTAGTAAGTGAAAGGTCCTATTTTGAAGGCGCCCTTAGTAATTGCAAGGTTTTATTTTGAAGGATCCCTTAGTAATTGCAAGGTCTTATTTTGAAGGGGCCCTTAGTAATTACAAGGTCGCGTTTTGAAGTCGGTCTTACTAAGTGAAAGGTCCTATTTTGAAGGCACTCTTAATAAGTGCGCGATCCTGTCAAGGATGTCTGAATATATTATTGTCAAACACAGTTCCTATCACACATATTTCATATCTTTAGTGAGTACAATGCGGCTGTATATGTCGCCTATATTTTACACCTCGCGCTTACATTCTTAAGTAATGTAACGACTATTTGATATGACTTGCAGAGAGTGGCTTTGTCCCTTTCTGCCGCTAAGCAGTATTGATGTTATAGTTTGAAAGGTGACGTCTGCAAGTTGTGTTAAAATATTCTTATTTTCTCAAAATGTGTTTATACTATTGGCTTGTTAAGTAATTATTGTAAGTTTAGTGATATGGTTTCAAAACATTCTGTAACTAAGTTACTTTGATATATATATTTTGAATTTATGTTATAATTTTGTTTATGGTGAATTACTGAACATGTTATAATCCGCACGCAAATGCTGATCATGTAGTAAAGGTAGAGCGTGACACGAGATAACGTGCACTTGACAAAGAAGCAATTAGGGAGGCCGACATCATTCATATCAAAGGATACAACTCCTCATGAGTCAAGGCATCCCTTTCTGGTCGCCAGAAAGGGATGCCTTGACTCATGAGGAGTTGTAAAATGAAGCCCAAGGAAAATGTCGACACATTTTACTTGGGCTTCACTACGCTATAGAGAAAAGCACGAGGCGCTAAATCACTCGTGTTTTTTTGTATTGCAGTTGAATTCCCAGACGAACATGCTTCTTGCTTTTAAATGACACACACACACACGCACACAACATCACGCATTTTATCCCCGAAGGGGTATGCAGAGGCGCAACCATGGCACCCACTTTTCGCCAAGTGTGTTCCGTCCCATGATGTGATAGGGGGCGAGCCTATTGCCATATCGGGCACAAATTCCAGACTCCGGGCTGATACTGAGCAGACAAACCCAAATATCACTTTTGCCCGACCTGGGATTCGAACCCAGGACCTCAGAGCGCTGCCGTACCGCGCATGCAGTACAACTACGCCACCGAGGCAGTCAATGTAAATGACGTCAGTATATAAACAGTAGCAACGCCATACAAAACTAAATTACAAAGTACTGCGTACCATTTTACCGCAGTCATCACCCAAAACATAAGATATACAGTCTAATATTAATATTACCCTGGTTACAAACCACTACAAATCGGAACATAACAGTGCATGAACGCTGTTGCTTGCCGGTGGAAACACACATTACAATGGTACCTACCTAGACGGCCCCTCGTGTGCGAGAGACCTCCAGTATTTAGTCAGTTAGGCGTCCAACGCACTGATGTTTCGATTGTTTGCTCAGTCGATGTTCATTGTCTAATTAAACTTACATTCGTTCCATTTGTACGCTGTCTCACCTCACAACTGTCCATCTGTGCTTGTCTTGTGCTGTTTAGTGTACATCCAGTATAACGAAGTCACGTTGCTATGAAGGAATAGTTATTCGCGGACTTTCTCGCATTGCCTTTCCATAGGAGGGGACTGGCGCTCGCGTGCGGACTATATCGCAAAATGGGGAGAATATGACGGGACGAAAATTGACTGGATAAGCATATTCAATAGGGGACCGGCCTATGCTTGATTTTGTCCATTATTCTATATATAATGGTTAATAATATGAAAAAGAAGTACTCCTGCGAAAACTGCATAAAAATTGGTTAAAAAATGAGCGAGTAATACATATTTAAAATATTGTAATGTGCAGAAGTGGGCGCGATGTGGGGATATCGCTACATCTCTTTCTTTCGCACGCGTCGTAATTCCCGATGACGTCACATGTGGGTATTTCGTCTCTTTTCTGTTTCTTGTTAATTACCCCTTCCACCGAAATTCAAAGACTTATAACTTGTTGATTTTTTACCGGATTTAAAAAATTCCTTCTGTTATCTATACTATTATATAAAGCTGAAGAGTTTGTTTGTTTGTTTGTTTGTTTGTTTGTTTGAACGCGCTAATCTCAGGAACTACCGGTCCAAACTGAAAAATTCTTTTTGCGTTGGATAGCCCTTTGTTCGTGGAGTGCTATAGGCTATATATCATCACGCTATACCCAATAGGAGCGGGGCAGTAATGGCTAATCTCAGGAACTACCGGTCCAAACTGAAAAATTCTTTTTGCGTTGGATAGCCCTTTATTCGTGGAGTGCTATAGGCTATATATCATCACGCTATACCCAATAGGAGCGGGGCAGTAATGGTTAATCTCAGGAACTACCGGTCCAAACTGAAAAATTCTTTTTGCGTTGGATAGCTCTTTGTTCGTGGAGAGCTATAGGCTATATATCATCACGCTATATTCAATAGGAGCGGAGCAGTAATGGCTAATCTCAGGAACTACCGATTCGAACTGAAAAAATATTTTTGTGTTGAATAGTCCTTTGTGGAGTGCTCAAAGTTATATATCATCACGCTATGACCAATAGGAGCGGAGCAGTAATGGCTAATCTCAGGAACTACCGGTTTCAACTGAAAAATTCGTTTTGTGTTGGATAGCCCTTTATTTGTGGACCGCTATAAGCTATATATCATCACGCTATGACCAATAGGAGCGGAGCAGTAATGGCTAATCTCAGGAACTACCGGTTTGAACTGAAAAAATCTTTTTGTGTTGGATAGCCCTTTGTTCCTGGAGTGCTATAGGCTATATATCATCATGCTATAACCAATAGGAGCGGAGCAGTAATGAAACATGTTGCAAAAACGGGGAAAATTATGAGTTTTGAGAGCTTCCGTTGCCTGCGCTGCGTAAACGGTTAAAGTTATGCAACAACGATGTATGACGGGATTGTTTCACTTAAAAGTTCTAAATAATATAACAAAAGTCCCCCGCTGCATCTGTCTGCCTTAACGTGTTAAACTCAAAAACTACCTAACGTATTAAGATGAAATTTGGTATGGAGACAGTTTGAGACCCTGGGAAGAACATAGGCTCCCGGGAAACTACTATTTTTATAATGGAAAACTTTAGCCTGAAAAACTTTATAACGCGGGCGGAGCCGCGAGCAAAAGCTATAATTTATATAACGTAAATATTTGATAAAAGTAAAGAACAAAAATGAGTCCGGTACCCTATTGTATAAAGTTTAATGATTTTTAAAGTGTATAAATATCGCATTCTGTTTGTGTTTACTACAATCTAAACTTTGTTTTCTATTCGCCCCTCGAGGTCTTAACAATTGTAATTTTTTCTGTAATGTCTAACACTAACGAATGCGATGGCTACGAATTCTAGGTTCAGTGTTCAAGAAACCAATTATGTAACCTGAAACATGTTTTTCAAGATTGTTTGTGGCATAAGCTTGTCCCCTATTATATAGGACAATTTATTAGCTTGACGAGTCGTGCCTACGGGTGCATTAAGTGCTCTTACCTATCCATAACGTAAGGTTTTTAGTTTATCCTTGATTTTTAAAAAAGAATATGTACTATATATATCTATGTATATTGTTATAAAATGGAATAAAATGAGGTTATATTCCAAATGGGTTTTATAATGATTGTAAATAAATATGTTCAATAAAGTATTGTTTTTATTCACCCAAATAACAGCCTTTGTGATGCGTATAACAAACAATCATATTATTTGTTTGTGCGTGGCGTTTACTCACTCGGAGTTATCTACATACATAACATCACGCATTTTATCCCCGAAGGGGTATGCAGAGGCGCAACTAGGGCACCCACTTTTCGCCAAGTATGTTCCGTCCCATGATGTGATAGGGGGCGAGCCTATCGCCATATCGGGCACAAATTCCAGACTCCGGGCTGATACTGAGCAGAAAAACCCAAATATCACTTTGCCCGACCCGGGATTCGAACCCAGGACCTCAGAGCGCTATTGTACCGGACGTGCAATACAACTACGCCACCGAGGCAGTCAGGAGGAGTTATCTACAAATTAATTATATTCAGTGTAAGATGAGGAACCAATGACTGATGAAAGCATTTATTTATTATTTAATTGCCAATACATGACAGGCTCGGAAATATGTAAAACAAAGTGATGTTAATAATACAAGAAACCACCGAAAGGTGGCCGTCGCCACATGTGTGGCATAGGCTCGCAGTACTCGCGCCCGTCTTCGGAGTTTCTTCGCAAAATACACGTCGGCCTCCGTGCTCCGAGCTTCATCCGCCTCCCGCCGCATTTGCACCTCCTGTCCTCTTCGTCAGAGGTTCCCGCCTCCTCACCGGGGGCTGCCGGCCTGCTGATCAAATGGGTGGTGGGTTGTGGCGTAAAACCCACTCGGGATCTTGGCGTAGGACCCAAGGGCTCTCCGCTGGCTGGCTGGTGTGGTCCAGGGATATCTAGGCGAGCAGGTGGCCTTGGAGGTGTGAAACCTGCCCCCGAAAACATTTCAGGCGCGCGAGCTAAAGCTTCAATAGAGAATCTACTGCCATCCATATCGGTTCCTGAGAAATGTGGCTGCCGGATCCTCCTGAACGTGCGCAGCCCAATTGCATTGAACTCTGCGTTGATCTGCGACAAGTCGAAGTCCTCGGGCGGGGGCGCCTTCCTCTCCGCCTCGTTGTTTTTCAGTTTCTCTACGAACGCGTCGATCACTTGCGGCATCACTTCCACATTCACCTTCTTCAGATGTCTCGCTATTTCGCTTCTCATTTTGTTGTCGTTCGAGCAGTTGTGCCCGTTCTTCTCTATATCTGCTAAATGCTTGGCGAGACTTAGTTTGACTTGGTTTCTATGATTAATGTTCTCTTCCTTTTGATCCGGAAATGGAACCTGCTCGAAAAACTCGTCCACTTGTTCTCTCATTTTAATTTCCTCGACCTCGTCCTTTAATGTATCAGGATCTGGTATAGGAACTTTGGCGAGTTCACAAAGCAGCTGATTAATCTTAAACATTGGATTGACTGTAGGTTCAGTTTCAGGTTGACTTTGGATCTCGTAGAATTGCTTAAGCACAGCCTCTTGCACTTTAGACTTGTAAAGCTGCCGTCCCTCTTCGTCATTCCTGTTATAATGAAGTTGGACAAAATCTTCAACGATCTCCTCGACCAAGTTGTCAAACAGCGCCATTTTGTCTGCCGTGGTGTTTACAGGTGGTTCCAGTATAGACACAACTGTTTGTTTCAAAGCGTCTTTATAATTATGTCTGTTTTTGTCTTTCTTGATGAGCATTTTAATAGATGCTATTTGTTGTTTTAGTAGTTGTTTTCTGGCCTCCTTGCTTTGTTGAGCGTCATAACTAGTAGGAATCATGTTTAAAATGTTTTCTAACTCGTCATCCAGCATTTCATTGTACATGAAGTCGTTAACGAAGATTTCTTGATCAGCGTTGAGTTCAGTAAGCTTCATAACAATTCTAGTGAATATTTCTTCTCTGAAGTCCTTGTGTCTCTCGATTTCTTCGACCGTGTTGCCCATTAGAGGCAGTTGTCGACACCACTCTGCCACTGTTTCGAGCAAGAGGTCTGCCGGTTTTCCTTTCGGTGTATTCGGCGTTCGGCAGCAAGGAACAGCGGGCTTAGGTGCCAGAAAGGAACTCCGCCCCGTCGCTGCTGCTGCTGTTGTTGGTTTCACTTGTTCCTTACTTTTCTTACCTTTAACTTTACCACCTTTACGAGGTTTTGTTATAACACATTTTCTTGACTCGGCTGTAGATTTCAGCGCATTTTGTAATTTGTTGGCAAATTCATCATATCTGCTCTCCTTTCCAGGTAAAAGAGGCAGTCTCGGAAGCCATTTTTTTATTTCCTTCAGTATCTTATCCTGTGAATTTTGTTCATATTTTTCTATTTCATGAATCTTCTTTGCAATCGTTGCTAACTTTAAGTCCCATTCCAACTGTTCGTTCAAGTTAGTAGCTTCTCTCAATGGCAGTTCCTCAAACCATTTATCGATCTCACATCTGGTTTTTACTATTTCCGCTTCGTCTATTACGGCGGCTTCATTAGGTATAGGAACTTTGAACAGAGCGCTGTATAGTTCGTTATAAATCTGATCTTTCGTCAGAGGAATAGCGCTTTTATTTTGGGCGCACTGAAAGTAGCGATCGATTTCGGCTCTGATCTGTTTCTCGTATGTTAACTTCATTTCTTCGCTGCTGTGATCGAAGTTCTCTAGAATGAACATATTCACTAGACGGTTTTTGTACATTTCGAATCCTGGTTCAGGCATTGGTTCTTTTCTCGCGGGACTGGGTATTGAAGTGTTGATCACGTTTTCTAGATTTTGTTTATATTCTTCTCCTGCTGACTTTTCTTTAATAGCTGCATTTGCATCTATAATAGTTTCTATTAGATCTTCTTTTAATTTTTCAATATTTTTTGCGGCGTCTGGATTAAGAGGTGCTTCTTTTACAATATCATTGACTTCGTCAGTAAAAACATCACGGTAAAGAGGAGGATTGTTAAATACAGCTGGATCAATATTCAGTTCCCCAGTTTTCTGCAATACTTTTTTCTTGATTTCATCTTTGGTTGATTTTACTACTTCTTGGTTCTCACCGCGGATTGGCAGAGCGTTGCAAAACTTCTCCACAGTGTCTACGATCAAAGCCTCCGGTTTGTTTATGTAGTCTTTGTTTTTTAGCATTGATACCCTTGGCTTAGGTTCAGGGCGAATAACTCCCATGTTGGTCGACCTCGTTACATCTGATATTGACACGTCCCATGATTCGTCAGCTTTTGCTTTATCTACTCTGTTCAGAAGTTGATGTATGAGAACAGGCACAACAATCTCGTGCCGAGGCTCCAGTTCCAGTCGCGAGATCCAACTCGAAATATATTCAACGGCATCTGCATCCGCTTTTTTGTCATTGGGGTCTAACGTCTTTTTAATTTTCCTTTCAAATAACTTTTCCGCAAGATCAGAAACCATCTCTACTCTATGTTCACCATCTTCTTTGCTCGTAATAGGAGCTAGTGGAAGATTCTTCATCCATTCAACGATTTCTGTGATATAATTCATTTCTAAAACAAATGATTCGACAGTGTCGTCGAATGGCAAAGGCACGTGGGCGAGTCTGTTGTACACCTGGTTTTGTGTAAGCTCCGCGGGGTTAGAGGTTTCGTGAACAATTTTTTGTATTTCGTTCATAAGTCTATCGGACCATACTTCTAACTTTATCTCGTTATCATAGACGTCTTCGCCGTATTTTCTTACATATTCACCGATGAATTCGCCCAAGTCATCTACGATAGGCGCCTGTCGTGCCTTCTGTTGTATAGACTCTTTGTAAGCGGATAGTTTCGCTAAGATCTGATCAATCATTCTCGCCATATTCACTTTCTGTTCGTTAGGTATTGGAAGTGTATTTAAATAAGACATGATTATATTTGCCAAGTGTAGATCATAATTCATAGCTCCCGGAGCTCTACTTCTCTCGTTTTCAATAGCAGTAATGTACTTGGCGACATATTGTATGAAGTTAACCCGATCTTTATTCCCTAGCGCTTTGTAATTTGGATCTATAGGTATTGATTTCAACCAATCAGCCAACAGCTTTATGTACTCTAGCTCTTGTACAAATATCTGTGGTGCGAACAACGCGTTGGGTTCAGATTTAGCGAAGTTGTCATATACCTCCTTTCTCGTTGGTGGCTTTAATTTCATTAACTCTTGTTTTAGTACTCTAGTCAACGCGCGACGGGCGACTGGATCATCAACAACATAGTATTGTTGTATAAATTTTTGTATAAAATCTTTCATTGTTTTTTCAATTATAGTTTCGTCGTGGGGTTCTTTAACAGCGTTTGCTTTCGCCAACTGTCGTTCCATAAGGTCTTTCATTCTTTCTATGTGCGCTTTACCTAATGTGGCATCTTGTGGCAAATGTTTCAGTCTCTCTTTTAGTTCCCCCGTCATTTCTGATAAGTAGGGCCTCGCAGTGGGGCTCAGGACGGAGTTTAACCATTGCCTGACATCGTTTTCGATTTCCCTTTCAGGGCGTTTGTTAACTAAATGAGCCTGGACATTCTCTGCTAATTCGTGTATCATTTTGCCTCTCAGACTTCTGTCATTATTAAGATATGCATCAGCCGGTTGCTCGTTCATCCAAATGGAGATTTCATCTTCGAGTATATCTATTCCCTTAGGTACGTATTCTATATGTGACTCCTCTTCTCTGTACTTCAAATGCCCGATAGCTTGTCGATTCCCGTGCTGAGGTCTAGTTAATACTGGCACCCTTTGTAATCTCTCAAATATTCTTCCGAACAAGTCTTTAATCTCATCTAAATGTTGTTCATAATCTACAAATATTCTAAATTTGACGAGCCAATCTGATATGGTGGTCGCCACGGCGTTTTCACTTTGAAGTGAGGGAGTGAGCTGTAAATTTCGCAATGTTTCCACAACTGCTGCTGCTAATTCGTTTATTATTGCTTCTCTAAAACCTCTGTCTTCTGACCTATGATATAGGTCTGGTATAGTATCCATCCACTGGTCAATAGCTTCGGCTATATATATGATGAGGTTTATTTCCTCGGGGCTTTGCCGTGGTATTTCTGATCTTGGTATTGTAACTCTTTTAGGAGTAGAAGTTATTGGATATGACGGCATAGTGTTCCTTTCTTCGGAAGTATATACTGATATGATTCCTGAGAGTCGAGGTTTGGTAATATTTCTCGCGTTATAATCTTTGGGATTGTTATATATCACGTAACGGACACTAGCTATTATATTGCTAGCTATATCCATCGCTTTATTAGGAGACACGTCACAATAATTTTGCAAAATTCCCGCGACTTCATTCACACTGTTTTGGTTTAAACCGTTATCTGTGGATTCGAGACGTTTTAACACATCAGAAATTTCTTTTTCTATTTCCTTGTTAGGATTGATTCCCATATTTTCGAGGCATTCACTGATTACTGTAAAAATATTATATTTAAAATTTGCCGGCGTTTCAAGGTTCATGATCTCATGAACACGTTGCTGTAACATTACATTTTGAACTTCGTTAAATCTATGTTTGGCGTGTCGCGCCTGGACACACAGCAGTCTGTTGGCTAATTCTTCAGCCAGCCTATAAAGGTATACCATCTTGGAGGCAGGACGTTTTATGGCTATCGGCAATTTTTTCAAAACATCTAAAATTTCGCCTTTCAAAGTAAATTTGTAATGTGCAGCAACTTTGGGCTCTTTCAATAAATACTCCAAGTTATTAAGAAGTAATTGTTGTATTTCATCCGCCCTAATATTGTTTCCAAACAGATCTTTTTCTATTTTTATATTAGACAACCATTCTTTGATTTCATTTTCTATTATGCGGATGTCTATATCTGCTAAAAATCTGGTATTATCTGTAGTGTTCTCTTCTGTAGTATCTTTAAAATGTATTGAACGATTTTTGCTATTGCTTGGTTTATCTTCTTTAAACAGCCGGTTATTTAATTTCTTTATAGTGTTGAATAAATCTGCAGTAAATTTGTCTTTAAACGGGCCTTGTTCTCGTTTATCGCCTGGCATCCACATCGGTAGCTCATTCACACTTTTGTCTATTTCAAGTTTTAAATTTTCGTCATAGTTTTTGTGATTAATATTTTCTGAAATTGTGCAAATGTCTTCAATCAGTGCATTTATTACGTTATCTCTGAGCATTTCGTTTGCAGCATCGGTTTCGGCGTACATCGGAAGTTTCTTCATCCATTTTATTGTTTCATTTCTAACGTATTCCTTGTAAAAATCGTGTTTCGGCGTCAATACTTCTCGAGTCTCGGTGCTTTTAAGTGCGATATTGTTGCTTTTGGGTTCATTGAGTTTTCTTTTGTTCAGGATGTCATTGGAGTTGATTGGACCGTGTCCGTAGTCCTGGAAAATAGGTTTCTTTGTTGGATTGACTTCAGTTTGAGCGGAATGTGATTCTTTTGACTTTAGACAAACGTACGGCGCTGAGCATGAATCCATTGACGATGCACTCATCTGTAAATTAGTCATATTTAGATTACTCGGTGCAAGGTTGGATCTACAATTGCCAATTGATCTAAATTTAAACCTTCGTACTATCGCTCACTCTTCTTCTAAAGCATAGACTGTAAGTGTATACCTCCCGATCCCGAGACGTGCTCGACGATTCGGACATCAGTTCCGGTCCCAGTTCCTGGACGGTGACGTTGGAGTGATGCTCGCGATGATGCTCGTCGAACCTCTCCTTCATCATCTTACACTGCTGTTGGTTGCAGGTCTGGTGTCGGACATAAATTGCGACTGAATTTATAGGAACCAGTGGCGTTTATAGACTACTGTTGATGAAAATTTACGATATTTGTAAGTTTGAAACAATCTTATAGCTTTGCGTAACCATTTGTTAGTACACGTTCTCTCCTAAAATATCTCTGCTATTAGTGTTGAAAAGCAATGTGTAGAAAAGCAGTTAGGACAGCGTAATCCTTGTAACTGCGAACAGTTTAGTTAGTCATTATTTTAATACATTACATTAACATTAAAATATAATATATGGTCATTTTGTCATGATAAAACAACTCAACTAACGTAGGACGACCTGATCCTGTCTCTGAAGCTCTTAATGTTCTTCAGATATCTGACGTTGACGTGTCTATCGTTTCTTTTCCCGTTTCCTCCGTCTCTACTCCTGGCAGCCCAGTCGCGTCCCTCCTCGCTGTCCAGCAGAGAGCCCGTTTTTCTTGTTGAGTTTCTTTGAATGCGTACTGGTATGTTACTTCTTGCCTGGTATGATGACGCTGAGGGTCAAAGGTTTGATTGCAGTCGTAGTTTTGATATCCCCAGTACCTATATAATGCATACCATGCAGCATAATCTGTACTATTTCTACCTTTTTATTTATTATCAGCTTCCCGTCAGTTGCATTAGGGATTTTTCAAAAAAATGAGAAGACGAGATAGTAATCGATGTAGTCCTCTCTACTATTCGTAATGCTTCAACAGTTACCCGTTAATCACGTACCTGATATCTTCCGAAGGCGGTCCTGAGTAACGCTATACTGGTTTGCTGGTAGCTGCAGGGCCATGTCTCCCAGCGGCCTACCTTCGCCACCGGGAGTCTCTTGTGTGGTTCACTTTAATTTCATATCTATATTTGGTTATATAGTGTTACTTAGAATTTGAGTTTTTGTTTTGTTTGTTTCATGTTTGACGGCTAAAAAATAGATTGTTGCTTGGAAACAAATAGAAGATTTTGTGAGGAATCAAAGATAATTATCATGTAGAAGGAGCATCTAGGGAAGAGTTTGTATACTTAATAATAATAATAATTTAGCTTTATTTATTCCATACTTAGTTCAATAAACATGCAATAGGTGACTTAATTCTTTTAAAGTTAATTTAATTAAAGTTAATTTTTAAGTTATGGACCCCCTTCGGGTAAAAGCCTCCTCCAAGGAGCTCCACTTATCTCTATCCTTCGCGACGCTTAGCCAATCTCGGCCTGCCGTCTCTACGATCTCGTCAGACCACCTGGCGCACGGTCGGCCTTTCGCTCTCGTACCTCGTGGACCGTTCCACATCAGCGAGCGTAATGTCCACTTGTCGTCTTTATATCTGGCCATACGGCCTGTATGTTTGTATACTTAGCACCTAATTAATGGTCCCGATAACTAATTGTAGCGACGTGTAGGTAGTCGACGTATAGTAAAAGAGGGACAGATGGTGACGTTCCTTTATAGAAGGGCCGCGGCTGGTCAGGCGCAACATCTGTCTGACTTGAGATTTTCCCTTGCCATTTCTTATTCCTCAAATACACACATGCACACGCTCACACACGCACACACATACATACACACACATTCACGCACGCTTTTATCCTCGAAAGAGTATGCAGAAGCGCAACTAGGGCCCCCACTTTTCGCCAAATGTGTTCCGTCCCATGATGTGATAAGGGGCGAGCCATATTAGGCACAAATTCCAGACTCCGGGCTGATACTGAGCAGAAAAACCCAAATATCACTTTGCCCGACCTGGGATTTAAACCCAGGACCTCAGAGCGCCTCCGTACCGCGCATGCAGTCCCACGCATGCAGGCAGGCATAGTAATATCATACAATTTTGCCAGTTGCCACCGAGTTCCTCTGTGTTTAGCTTTGTACATTTGTATATAGAAATATAAAACTGGCGAAAGTTTCAGAGACCTAATAGTAAAATTGTTACGTATTTTTTATAATCGTTTTAGTGTAAATAATAACACTAATCTATGAAAAATAATATATTTGTAGGAAATTACAAATCACCCAAGTGATCAATGTATTACAATAAATCAAACAAATTGTTCTTTTTCAAATTATACAATATACTTTATAGTTCTAAAGTTAGTCATCAGTCACCTTTTCTGTGACATACGCAAGGCTCGTGACTAACTTCATGCCGTGGTTCGTCGACATCACTCGTCGCATCCGAAGTCGCACAGCGCTCGGTTGATAAAGAAGCGAGCCAGCGAGTTGGCCCTGTACCGGAACGTCTCGATCTCGTAGATGTTCAGCTTGGTCAAGTCTTTAGTCAGGAACTTCGCCGTTGGACGATCTGTAGAATAGATACCGTAGTTTTAGAATGAAACGAATAGTCTTTTGTACACGTAATGCTTAGTTTTATAAAAAATTTAAGCAACCTTCTGAGATGAATTGTAAATCGCATTTTGGCCTATATTTAGCTCCATGCAATCGATAAATAAAGATGGGTTATTTGTCTACAGACACAGGTATTTTAGTAAAATTATACTTAATGCATATTTAAGGCCGGTCATGTTTAGATAACACTTCTAAGTCATTAGTTTACATATATTAATACCTTTTGGATCTACATGAAAGACAGGCAGCTGTGTGACATCAGCGAAAGTAAATGCATTGCACAAGTCCATTGCGCTGGCGGCGTGCAGTGTGGTCGTCAACCTGATCAGAGCTGCAACAATCAACATCACAAAAATACTTTTATAATAAATAACATTTACGCAAATGTTCGACAATAAAATAAAACTACCGTTGCCTCGTAAAACTCTCCCTCAATAATGTTAAAAATGCGAAAGATTTTGAAAGCGTCGACGTCTAGATCCATGTTAGAAGTAAACGCAGTAATCGCTGGACAAATTTAATTAAATTCGACACGTAGAACCCAGGTAGACCTAGACTAACATAAGTAGGCTACTTTTTTATTCCAGTAATTTGTTCCCGAAGTAAATATTTGACCTTTATAATCAGATTTTTTATGATTTGATGATGATGATTTAGGGACTTTTGTAGCGTGAAAAGCTCTTTACAAAGCCGTGAACAACACCCAGTATGCAATAAAAAGAAAATTATATGCAATAGAAAGAAAATACAGTTCTAGTGCAATTTGTTACTTACGATAAGTGCCATTGATGTTATAGCTGTAAAAGGAGTCCTCTCGGTAAGAGGCGTGTTGGATGAGCGTCCTCGTGGATTGCAGGTTCAGATGCAGACAGTCGAGAGCTAGTACTGCGGTGTCGGTCAACGGGTTGTAGCTGCAATTTAGATGCTCATGGATTAGTTTTTAAGAATTTTATTATTTTAGAGTTCTATTTAACAAAGTATGATTAATAACTTTTCATAATTGTACTTATACATACATTAGTTCATCTCCGTCTTTAACACAACAATCTCAATGCCTTTTTTCGATCGATCGGGAAAATGGACCAATCAGAAGAGTTTTTTGTGACATGCTTATATATGTGACTTATTTTGATTGGTTTAATCACGGGATTGGATGGAAGATTAATATTGGGATGGTTTAATGAAAACTCCCGTCAGGCATGAAGTCATTATAGTATTAAATATATTATATATGTTAGTAATATTGGGTTTCTCTACTCAGTATTAGCCCAGAGTCTGGTATTTGTATCTGATATAGCGATCGGCTCGCAACCTATCACTTCATGGAACGGAATATGGTGGAGAGTGGGTGCGCCAATTGTGCTTCTGCTTACCCCTTTGGGAATTAAAGAGTTTATGTGTGCGTGGGTGTGTGTATATTATATTATTCGTTTTAATTAATTTCGCTCGTGAATTTTAATAATAATTAACTTATCTTTGGTTTTTATCCTAAATCTTACTTACAAGAATTCGGAGACCGCGCACTTGTCGTGATTCCTGATGTTGAGGTTTTCGTCGATGTAGGTGGAGTTGAAGTAGGGCGCCTCGAAGCGGAACCGCGGGCGGGTGTAGCGCGGAGGCACACCGCCGGCCGGAGGGCGGCAGTGGGAGTTCGCACGCAAGTTAGACACGATGCACTCCGTATTCTCCAAGCGGCAAGGACGAATGACTTTAGGCGGCCCTAGGGATAAAATATTTATGTGGTATGAGAGGTTATAAAGTCATGCTAGCAGCAGGAAAAACATTTCTTTTTTAAAATCCTGGTACCGTGTTGTATACAAGTTGTCTGCAGCATGGAGCCATGAGGTGGTACCATTTATGTCTCACTGAGTAACTGTGATCACACTTCTCTATCATTAAGTAACTGTGATTGTTCATAAATGGTGTTCACTTACCATCAGTCGAGCTACTTACAGCGCGTGCCTACATTAAAATTTCAATACATTACCTGCATTGCAAAGATTGGCGAGGACAAGCACTAAAACGATAGTTTTGGACAGCATTTTGTATGCTAGCGATGTTGTTGACGCGCGACACACTACTAGACGAATGTTCAAATCATTAAGCATTGATTGTGGCGAATTAGTGAGGTTTGCACAAGTGTGGATGAATTTCTATTGTTCATGTTTGTGGCGGTCGTGGAATATTGGTGTAATAATTGCTTTATTTATCGCCGTTAGAGAGTCGGTCTGGGTTTAGGACTTGTTGCTAGGTCCGTCGCGACCCGTGGTATACATTACAGATCGATTGCTGTTGGAAAACCAATTTCTCATCTTATAATTTTGATAAATGTACTTTCATGTCTATTAACTAATTTGTATTTACTAGTATTTTGATAGAAATATAGACAATAACTTTTATATATTTTGATTGAGGTAACTTACGTCGGTGGTCCTGTAAGGGTTTCTTTTGAGGTACAGAACCCTAAAAACGCTTGCTTTAAATCATGTTTTAATTGTGTTCTACCAAAACATGTCCGATAAAAACATCAGTAATATTGTGTTAGCTCGTAGCGTATTTGCGTAAGGTTGCGTCTGTACAAACAATTCTTTTATTTATAATTTGAGTTGTATTTGTTCATTGATTTGAGTCAATAATAGACCGCTTTAGTTATGGGAATTTAAACCTTATATATCTTTGGGGTATTTAATAGTATCAAAAATGAGTAGTTGGCCTCGATTCACCCCTTCAGGAATAAAGGCGTGAAGTTCAATGTATTTACAGGTAGGTACATTTCCGTTTTTTTTTCGGACATAATTGTTAGATAATGTTAGAGAACTACGCAACCGACGAAGTAACTAGAATTAATTTTAATGCCTGTGCGTGACGCAAACTAGGATGTACAGGTTGATGCAAAACACAAAACATTTTAAAAATCGTTTTTATTTATTCATAACTATCGTACATTATTAATAATAATATTAATCAATTAAATACAATAATAGTTAGGTTATAACTGTCAGCGACACTCGCACTCAACAAGCCGTGTTCAGCCTAGTAAATGCACTTTTACACGTCTCGGCGGCCGGTGCGTCGCGGCGTCGCGTCGGCGTCGTGTCGGCGTCGTGTCGTCGCCGCACCATTGGAAGTAACGTGAAATGCCGGCGGCGCGGCGCAGCGGCCGCTCGAGGCTTGCACAGTGTTAAATAAATTGTGCGGTTATTTTTTTAAAACTTATTTTTATGTCTTTTTTTCGTAGAATACCACAATAAATTCTTATCGTATGTATGTGGATTTATAACCAGTGTATTACTGGTAATGTATTAAAAAAAAAAAAAATCAAACAGCCTGTATACGTCCCATAACACATTTTTAACATTAAATTATAAGTGTAACCAGAATTTTCATTTTTGGAAAATTTATGAAGTCGATAGTAATTTCAAGCAATAGTAAAAATAATATACGTTCAAATTGTCTATAAACATTACGTCACAGGTTGGAAAAAAACTGACATAGTTTCTTCACGAATATAAAAGATTAAATATTGTTTTTTTAATTATTTAATATTGCAATATTTTTTCAATTAAAAATCGTTTACAATTTGTTTTTTGCTTTATATTATGGGCTTGCGCTATATCGCAATCGGTGGCGACAATGTAGGGTGGGACGATTGTCGTGTGAGTTTCAAAATGACTAGATTTTTTGGCAGTAGAATACCAAGAGCAATTGTGGTGATCCTTATTGTTTTAAAATGAGAAACGTACTGGCTGTTATTATGTTTCTTTTTATATATTAAGTTCTTGAATACGACTTTTTCACCGCTACAACTTATTTAACATGATAATAAAATATCAACACGTGAATTCCTTTTTTAAGATGTAATGTGTAAGTTAAAATTAAATATAACCAATGTTCCCTACTCTAATTTAAGATCTTTGTTTTATTACCATTTTGTTATTTCCATAATACTTTAAATAATATTTAAAGAATCTTTTTACTTTATTGCAAAATTGTCGGAGTAAAAGAAAATCAAATTAGGCAATCGTTTTGATAAATTCAACGGACTTAAAAGTAAGAAACTTAATCTAAAAAAAAGGAAGACACACATAGCGTATCGTACGCTGAATATACTGTAATATTATGAGAAAAAAAAACAAACTATAAAAGCTCAGACACTTTAAATAAAGGAATTCACGATGTCAATACACCGTCACAACGCTTTACACATTGTCTAGTAAAGCAAAAATATTACATCAAAAAACGTAAACAAAGCTACGCGAGTGCAATTCCGCTATTAGGGAAAATATTCCCACGATGGGAGAAAAAATATATCGCATCCAAAGAAAACACAACAGGAGACTACGTCTTATGTGTATTAATATAATTCTTAGGGCGCGAGTGCACAGAGTTTTTGAAACTACGCAATGATTTAATTAAATTTTTCAACTACTTCAGTATTTTTTGCGTTTTTTTTTACGGATTTTTTTGCGTTTTTAAAAACGCTCCGCTCACGCGCCCTCATGTTTGGTGAGGCACTGTAGATGCTTGTACGAGTTTAACCACTGCGGGTCATGAACATGATAGATTTAAACTATGTAAATGGAGGAAATTTGTGAAATATAGTGGTGTCGCGCGAATTCCCTCGCCGCGACTGCGCGTACAAGCTTGTGAGGGTTCCAACGATCTGCGGGGTGAATGGGTATCGAGTGTTTTGTGTCTTTAACATACCGACAATAATAATCATAAAAAAAATTATAACTTACAAGATTTTTAGTACTCTATTAAATCTTCAATATAGTTCTGAACGAAGATTTCTCATAAATTTCTGTTACTATTTAAAGCTGCACCACCAGAGGCGTTACTTATACTTTCCCAATTTAAAATAGCATTTTTACAAACAATATTGATAAATAACACAAGCATTCATAACTCGGAAATGAAGGAATAATTGTTCTCGTATTTTTCGTATCAATGTGTTTTTTTGCGACATAGTTCGTAATACTAAGCGACTGATCGTACACAACAGCAACGCCATCGAATACTTTAGAAATACAAACAGCGTCAAGAAATTATAAATCCCAGTAAATGCACCGCAAAACGTCTCGAATCCCCCAATCACCTCGCACGCAACACAAAATGCTACATCTCTAACCCACGCTTCCGCTACCGATCATGTCCAACATATATACAAGCTGTCCAACAAATATTTTCAACATACCAAACAATGCGTAAAACAAATAAATGAAAACACTTTTTAAAAACACATTTCATTGTACTGACAACTTTACTTAAAGTAATTCACTAGAGTTCGGTGTAGAAGGTTCTCGAAGTTCATTCGGCAGTTAGAAGTGCTAATTAATCCAATACAAGTATAGGAATAATTTAATTGAGCCTGATAATTGTTTGTCTCAGTTTCATTTCACATTGACGACTATTCTAGCATTTTGGCTGTCTCAATGTCACTTCACTGACTGTCAATAAAGTAGCGATAGTACCAAGATTTTATGAATACCAACATGTTAAATTTATTATTTGTCTTTTACTAAGAAGTTTGGCAAGGGACCCACTTCAGTGTTGGTTACTCGTCAACACAGTTCAATATCTATTATACAATTATCATAAAAAATACTAATGAGATTCTCTTCAGCCGCAGTACATTGAAAATAGTTTTTGAAAAACATAGTATGATACACAAAGACATATACACATATATATAAAAACACAGTACAGTTAGTTGTATAAAATGAAACTTGAAGCGTTAGAAAAAACAAGAGAAACATAATTAGTGATGTGAAACAGACATCGATAACGTTAAACATCGATGAAAAGTAGAGCCTTCTCTAAAATATAGAAAAATCGACAGTTGCATCGCACAACACTAGTCATCGGCGTCCGCGGACGTTGAATACAACAAAAGCGAAACCGTTAACATATCGACACGCGGCCGCTCACGCCCATGGCGTAGTGTTGAGAAAATAATCACGAGTCTTATACAGCTTTAATCTCAGACGCATTTATCGAGCATTACAACGAACTATCGACAATAATTTCATTTACAACGCGCACAGTCGCACACGTCACACCCACACTACCGTCCCTGTGTAGGCACAAGACCTATTCACTTAAATAGACTGTCTCAAATAAATAAAGCCTCTTTAACAATGTATTTTATTTATCCTGAGAGACATGAAATCAGTAACAGTATTCTACTTCAGAAAATTTTTACTCAACCATATCTTCTCATTCAATATATATTTTTTTAGGTTTTTTTTTTTACATTATTATCGAAGCTGTGTGGTCATAGACACGAGCAGTTCTATACAAGTCATCGGGAATTTCTACCCAACTGCTTTGGGGGTATGTCTTTTCTCTCGCTTACTCAACACTCATTTTCCTTACCAGCACAGCCCAATATTATCGACTTTAAATCACAGCCAATTTATACGTGCTATCTATTTTTGTACAGTTGAAGGACCCTCGTATTTTCTGATACTGGGAATTTTTATCTTAGTATGAATTTGGGAACACATGTGTTTGTTTATTTCTTCAATTCATTTTGAATCATTTCATCTGACAGCTTAGTGATAGACAATACTGCTCGCGTTTACGCCTACACATTGTTTATGCCCGGGTATTCCACAGCCCACAGTGGCGGAGTGTGGGAGCGACGTGCACATAACACCGCTCAAAGCTTCCTTCTTAACAAGCACTTAACAATACAATATACGCCAATGATTTGGTTGTCTTTTATCTCCCGCGGCCAACGTTTTATCAAATATTGGCTATTTTGTAAACAACAAGCCATTTGGATTTGTTTGTAGTCAAAAACAGAGATTATTTAACAAGTTTGGATACACAGACTAGAGTATGGAATAGTCATCATATGTTTAACAGAAATAATGTACTGATACATAACTCAACTAAACCAGTAAATAATTTCTATAAAAAAAATGACTATTCTATATCATATTTGATGTTTCCAGGCTTGGTCGTCTCACATTCAGACCCTTTCTCAAACAGTAGTTAGTCTCACACTAGGAATGTCTAACTAAATGCACAACGCGGCTTTTCCTACGACTTAGGGCGAGTTTACACGGTGCTGTTATAACAAGACAGCATAAAGCACGACAAAAAGCAGTGTGGACATCGAACTTTCGTGAATGAGTTTTCGACATATATACATGGTAATAACAGCACCGTCTAAATAAGTCCTTATTCTCTGTCACCGAAGACTGAGTTTTCAGTTTTGACACAGCTAGGTTCCATTATCAAATTAAAGAAACCTTTATTTGAATTGTACCTAAATAAACAAGGTCTGACAGAGTATAAAATACCTAGATTTAAGTATTTAAAAACTTTAGAATTATTTCTATTTATTTATCATTTTGAAAACATCGATACAGTGTATAGCTGCAATTCCTAGCTTGTGTCACCTACAATCTAAGTTTACATCACATCACAAGTACACAACTCTCAACACCATCCCATACTTTTAACAGAGACAGAGACATTCTCACTCATTACTTTTGCCTTCCAATCATTCTTCATTAGAGGTACAGCGAAGTGGTTACGGCTTTTATGGATTTGGTGAAAAATATCAATTAGAATTTTAGTATATTAGTTTTTAACGATTTTATGAGTGACCTAGAAATGTCGCACAAACATAAGACGGTTTCTTACAGAATGGCAGTCAATTACGTACTCGGTAATATCGAAACGATTCGTTGTAAATTTTCGAAAACTATCGATGTTTGTGTAACATCTCTAAAGGGTAATAATATATAAATTCAACGGTGACCGCCGCGGGAGATCCATCTCTACAATTGTGATACACATCCGCTCCGGAATCGAACCCCGCGCCCACACGACCCGCCCCACGCATACACGTGCTCGTAACAAATTATAGCGCGTCAGTAAGTCGATGTAGACGGATCGTGGAGTCGACATCGGTTCCGAAAAATACCAACCGCTCTCGAGCATCTACCGATAAAACTTGCACACAGTTTTTTTTTAAATCTTCATTACTATTAGTATGGATTTCAATTTCATTTATTCTGATTATCAAAACTGTTGATATTTTAAGCAGCAATTATATACTGTCCGCAAGTTGTATCGATAAATACAATACGAAGTGCGCCAATACGCGTGGCAACATAATGAGCAGCAGTGGCGGCGTGTGGCGCGTGGCGGGGTGAGGCGACATGTGGCGGTGCGGCGGTGTGGCGGTGTGGCTAGTGTGCGGGCGCGTCCGTCTGCGTGGCGCGTGTGTGGGTGCGCGCGCGCGTGCGCCGGCGCTACGACGCGGAGCTGCCCCCGCCGCCGCCTCCACCGCCACCTCTTGAACCCTCCTCGCGCTGCTTGCTGATGTACACCTGCACAAAACGTAAAATAATTGTAATTTGAATATGATTTATTAAAATAACCTGTAAGTTCAATGAGTACTCCTACTGTCTAGTTTATGTCCGTCCCAGGAATCTTTAATCAGAAGACCATTCTCAAATGTAAAATATTCACACTAATAATTATGCTCGAGTATAGTGCCTAAATGAACCTAATTGAATTTAGAAAAATTGCTTCAAAACAGGCTGTTATTCATTTGTGTCAATGCATGTAATATAGACGACTTATTTATTTGTTATTATCTAGTTAATTGCAGTGTGTGTGTACGGTGGTACATACCTGCAGCAGCCGGTACTTGCTGACGGAGAGGTGCTTGAGATGCGGCTGCATGCGTTCGTCTCCGAGCGCGAAGGTGAAGGCGACCATGCAGAACACGGCGGCCTTGCGCACGGCGGAGTTGTGGTGGTCGGCGAGCTGCGCCACGCCCTCCATCAGCGCGGCCACCAGCTCGTCGGGCAGCTCGGTGGGGCGCGCCTTGGCCACCTCCGCCGCTAACTTCAGCGCGCACAGCGACGTCGGGAACCCGCGCGTGCGCAGCACCGGACGCAGTAGCGCCAATACCTGTAACGTATTAGCACGTTAGTCAGATTTACAATTTCAAATCTATTTTTGTTAACAAGTTTCCAATATTGTTTCGGCATCGCCACGTTGATATAAATATTTAAGATTTTTTTAAACCTCCATATTATTTCATCACTATTGACTGCTGTTTTCCCAGACACAGAAAAATGTGTAAATATATTAACAGCTAGTAATAGCGAGCGTCACCTGGTGTGCGGGCACCGCGTTGGCGATGTGCGGCATGCCGGCCTCGACGGCGCGCATGACCTCCTTGTTGAGCGACTCGTAGGCGTGGATGAGCTTGAGCACGATGAGGTCGAAGTAGTCCTGCCACTGCGGGCGCGTCTCCTCGCGGCGACAGAGCCACACCAGCACCTTCACCGCCTCCGCCGCCGCGCGCTCCTGCGCCGTGCCCCAGCCTGCAGGCAACACGGGGAGGTGATGAACACTCTAGTGATATTTACTTCTAAATTTAACTTAGCTCAGTTTTGGGAAGGTTTTAGTACAATGTGCATTTGTAAAAAAAAGCAATTGTATTAACAAAACCGATATACTGCTATTCTAGATAAAAAAAAAAAATACAAATATTGAATATTATTTGAATGAAAAGGCGATCGAGCTGTTCATTGTGTTCGTCGATAAATTGCAATAAAGATGAGGTGATCACTCACCGGAAGTTTGCTGCGCGTTGGTGGCTGCTTCGGAGTTTTCTTTGTTACCAGAGTTCTCGTCCGTTGACAGCACCGCTAGAGCTACCCGCACTATGTTCCTGGAAACATTGACGATAACTTTAATGAATCCCATTGATTTCTAGTTTTAATACACATATGTTATGGGTTAAATCCTAATTTATGTTGCACACGTTCGTTGTGAGCAAACCAATAAGTCTGAGAATTTAGAGATGTTATTTAAGGCGATACCTCAAGGTCCATTTTCATACATTTTGTTTCGGCTTTAATCTGGGTAACTAAACAAGTATTGGCAAGTAAAGAATTTAAATTCACGTCTAGTTAGTGATTAGTTCTCGCAATTGAAGAAAAACGTAAAAATAATTAATAATCATGGATATTTCGGCCTTTAAAATTTAATATGACGAAATTTTAAAGGCCGAAATATCCATGATTATTAATTATTTTTACATTTTTCTTTCAACTGCGAGAACTAATCACTAACTAGACGTGAATTTAAATTCTTTACTTGCCAATACTTGTTTAGTTACCCAGATTAAAGCCGAAATAAAATGTATGAAAATGGACCTTGAGGTATCGCCTTAAGAGTTATAATACATACAAAGTACGGTCTTATTTTATTAAAATCTAACGACCTGACCCCGCTTTGCACAGGGAATTCAGCATAATATGTGCCTATAATTTAATTTTTCGTATATAACATTAATGAATTATGCTCATACACTTTCTTCTTAAATCACACTGTCCATTAGTGAAAACCGTATGATAATCCGTTTAGTAGTTTTTGAGTTGATCGCTGGCAAGAACGAAGAATTCAGACGAGTTTATTTTATAATAATAAGGATAATTAACTAATGAGACGACGACTCGGCAATCGTAGTGTAGGATGCCCATCAGCTAGGTGAAGTGACGATCTGCGAAAAATCGCTGGCAAGAACTGGATGCGACAGGCCGAAGACAGGGTAGTATGGCGCATATAGGAGGAGGCCTATGTCCAGCAGGGGACAAAGATATGGGTTAATGATGACAAATCTGTATATATAAAAATGAATCCCTATTTTCCTTGGTCACGCCATCACGCGTGAACGTCTGGACCGATTTCACTATTTTATTTGTTGTTGTTGCGTTTGTTATTGTCAGGTGAAGGATCTTATGAAAGAAAAAATTAAGGAAGTTGAGCGGAACGTTATAAAATTTAAGAAAAGTTAATTTAAGCGATTGACAGAATGCGCGCTGCAAATTCATAGTTAAGACAGGATAACGTCTGTGGGGTCAACTAGTTAACTAATAATAATGAGTGTAGTAGTGGTGTGCGAGTGTAGGGCGCTCACTTGAAGTACTCCTTGGGCTTCCTGCAGTCGCCGTACTTGAGCAGCTCGTGCGTGGCGAGCAGCAGGCGCTCGGCCGTCTCGGGCGCCGCGCGCGCCGCGTCCAGCGCCACCAGCGCCTCCAGCACCTCCGGCTCGCGCAGCCCCGCTGCAACACCACCACACTCATTGCTCTACTCGCTACTGAGCTCTGATATTTATTTCTTATACGGGCACAATAAAATGTCGACTGACGAGAGATGACTACCCCTCGACAGTTGCCATAATTATGCCGGCCTGTTGGAACCGGATATACACTTGCCGATCCCGGAACGCGACACACTTACTTGGGCCATTACATTATTTTAACATAATTCATTACATTCGGCATGGACATCTTACTGTACACAGTAAACTAATGCCTTGATAACCTACAATCTCACCACCATTTCTACTAAGCAAAGCGACGAAATACATATAAATTCAATTTTCAATATAATTATACCGCTAAGTATTCACTTTGATCCACTATATATTATAATAAATTGGTCCTCACATTTGGTGACTATGTATCCATTCTCGTCCGTCTCGTAAGGTTTCATTTTGTCGCGACCCAGATTGCTCGAGTTGTATTCCCTGCAACATACATAACAAATTATATACAAACACGTGACGTAATCTTCAATTATTATGCGTGCGAAAGAATGAGATAGAACGATATACTACGCGCCCACTCTTGTACGTTGTAGTGTTTGAAATATAGTTACTGCCTTAATTCTTAACCAATTTTAATAGTTTTCAAAGAAGAGGTTCTTTACTATTTATTATATTTCTTTTAATTATAGAACGATGTTCAAAATCAGAAATAGAAAATACCCAATTAGATATTAGATATACTAATTAATGAATATCTGTGACATTGCACCTAAAAGTCTCTTTTTGAATTCCCAAGTCTTTCATTATTCTTTTCTCACAATTTAGTGGCTATTCAAGAGTCAAGACAAATTCTATAATATTGCTTTCAACTGACGTTTAGTTTTTAAATAGTGAGTGTATCATATACCCATGATGGTGCGGGAAATCCAGCCTGTTGTGGGTCGGGACGGGTGAGGATTCCTTGGTGCTGTTTGCTTCTTCCGAACTGTCTGCCGATGCGGCGCGGCCCAGGGGATCCCTGTAAATATAAATTAAATTTTTACCAAACATTTTCTTATTCAAAGTAAGTTATCCACTAAGCGAAAATTTAAGTGCCTCCTATTTTTGCAGGGTTTAGTGCGGAACTCATATCAAAAATGTATGCAGAAGAAATCCACATTAGTTTATGCGTGTATAAGCAAAGAAACATGCTTAGGGGGCTTGCTTTTGCATTAAAGTAATTGCTGCCAAAATTTAATTGAATTTTTTTATAAAATTATACCAAAATAAATTCTATGTATTACCACAACATGGCGAACTTTCTAGTTATAAGAAAAACTCTTAGGCTATAGTGAAATGAAAAGCAATATACATACGCGTTGTAGTGTCCGTTGGGCACTCCGTTGTGCCCCTTGTTGGAGAGCGTCACGTCCGACATCTGGCTGATGCCGGAGTCCTTGCTAGACATGTAGTTGCCGCACTCCGCTGAAAAATACATTTTTATGGTAACAATCTCTCGATGAAACGTCGGAGTATTTATGTTGGGGCCACAGTAAGGTTTTCGTCCACTATCATAGTGTAATGGTGTGATCAAGACTTGATAGGTAACCATTTACTGAAACTGGGAAAGAAGGAACTTTATGCCTGGGCAACGAATAGGAGTTGAGATGTATAAAAACTGGAAGACTGGTCCGACTAAGCATGAACCATGAATGATGTTTTAGGAACTGAATGCTAACCTCCAGAGGCTGTATTTTTTTTAACAGTGTAAATCTCTGGCAACACAGCCGTGTTATATTCGGGAAATGAGTGTGGAATGATTTCGGTATTTCTATCATCATAAACGCAATGAGATGCGTTACGTGCTTATTGTGAACTGTTATAACGCGTGGGCTTAGTAAGAGGTGTGCGCAGCGGGTTACCGTTGGAGTGGTGCGCGGTGTAGGTGTGTATCTCGCTGGTGGTCTTGCGGATGCGCGAGTGCACGTCGTCGACGGCGCTGAGCGCGCTGGCGCCGCTGACGCCGCTGGCGCCGCTCGCCGTGCGCAGCGGGCTGTCGCTGCCTGCTGCAACACCGCCGTACACTACTCACTCACTGACATCGCGCTAGTCTAGTTTAGTCTTTTAATTCTAGTCTAGAATTTTTTGTTTGTTTTCTTTCACCGTTAAAGTAACCGATAACAGATTAATACATACATAATTTTCAAAAATTAGACCAATGTGTGCCTTGGGTTCTCAACTTGCATACCTTCACATTAGTAATCAGTTCCATTTCTAACGAGGCTACTGTGTGCTTAACTTTGAATTCACGTTAAATCTAATTTTAGTCTGTACTTTAAATTCACGTCAAATCCAATTTTTACCATTTTGATTTCATTTGTAAGCTTATGAATCTAAATGAAATCTTTTAAATGCGTGAAGTACGTATTATAGAAATCATAAATAGGTAGTATAACATGGTATGCTTACTGCTGGAAGTCCTTCGTACATGCTGTTGAACCACGCTGTTGACGAGCGCCTGCGTGTCCGCCGGCAGCTCGCTCATCAGCGCTGTGAACTGAAACAACACGACTTACTAATTAGCGAGACATCGACTTTTTCTTATTCCGTCACTGATTATATTATATTAGGTGATAGTAAGTACAGTGTAGTTAATAGTTGGAATATAGTAACGGATAAAGAGAGGTTGTGTTCTTTGACTATTATTACACTAGGTCACATTGTTTAGTGTCTGGTCTAGCGCGTCACTCACGGGTACGGGGTTGCAGTCGTAGAGACAGGCGAGCGCAGTCCGCGCGGCGCTGCGCACGTCGGGGGCCCTAGCGTCCGCCGCCAGCGACGCCATCTTGCACAGCGCGCGCCCCGCCGCGCCCGACGCGCCGCCTGCGGGCACCACGCGCGTCACATTGTTATTAGACAGTGGAATACAATTGAACAATAAATCTAAGACTATGAGTTTTTAAATGATTCAATTGATAATTTGAACAATTACTCCTGAAAGTCATAATTTTATACAATACCATAATTTGTGTTTGTATGTATATCTGTTTGGTGTGTGTGTGCGTACCGTGTAGCGCATGCGCGAGTGCGGCGGGCGTGCAGTAGTGCAGCGCGAGGTCGGCGACGAACCGCAGCGCCGCCGCGCGCGTGCGTGCTGCGGGCGCCGCCGCGCCGTCCGACAAGAACCTGCAACCACACACGCCTGGTAATGACGGAAATGATCATCGACTAACATAACATGCCCTGCCTTACAACTACATTTGCTGATTTCGAAATTATACTGTTATAAATATGCACTAATATCTAATCAAAATATAAAAACACTGGCTGGAAAGTAGGACGGCGTTCACATACTTAGTTAAAGATATTCTTTTGACATATATAGAGGTACCTGAATATATTGTGTAGCTGTAATTCGGCGGGGAAGCACTCGTGTATAACGTCTAAAGTCTTCATAATCTTGCTCTGCACCGAGCCCAGTATGTCCGTGCCTAGTTTCATTAGTAATCTGAAACAAAAACATTTATTTGTACAATACCTAACATAACTTAATTCGAGAAAAAAGTTCCTCGAATTTTCCATTCCATAATAACAATCGTTGAAGTTAGTTAAGATTAGAGCTTGTACTAAACATGTTGAATAATTCGTTGCATTTTATTATAAAACAAGTTATCAATGGTGTGATAGTGTAACACAACATATTACACGAATTAAAATCGATAGCACAAGATTATTTTTTATTGAAATCCCCTCATCGTCCTTATCAGCCACCTAAAGTCCACTGCTCATTATAGGCTATATATAATGATTTGTAGTCGGACCTGTCAATAGTGGCCTGCAAACTTTATCAATTCAACTAAATTCACTCAATATCGTTGTAAATTGGTGATTCGTCCCACCTGAACATAAGCTGATAGAGCCAGTCCTTGAGCTGCTGCCAGTGCACCAGGAGCAGTTCGCACACCGCGTCCAGCAGCAGCGAGAACACCTTGGTGTGCGCGTCCACGAACATCTTATTCAGCAGCTCGGTCAGTCGACGTAGCTGCTCGTCGGTCAGCAGTCGACCGCTGTTCAGGTAGTTTGCCTGGTACGGAAAAAGTTGTTAGGGGTGGGAAAATTATTGCGAATTGCGATTGCTAGTGATCCTTTAAGAACATGGTCAAAGTGATAGCGACTTGCCACCAATATGAGACCGTAGCAAGTATTGCTTACAGGATGGAGAAGCAATCTTGTTCAGGATTTGGTTTTCTGAATGGTCTATCATAAAAAAAATATATAGTTGAAATATAGGTACGATTTCAAAAGAGCAATTTTCGTCCTAAAATATCGATATCGATTAGTATCGAATCGATATGTTTGAATTTTAAACTTCGAACCAAACATTTATCACTCTCTTCCTCCACAAGTTCTGGCACTCACTCAGTGGTTGTATAGTGTGTGCTCACCAGATGTGTAAGTCCGTCCTTGCGCTCAGTCCAGTGCGTGCAGGCGCACAGGGCGATGATGTCGTCCGGGTGCGGCGGGGGAGGGGGCGAGCCGCACTCCCACCCCAGCCGCGACGCCGAACCAGACCACGACACGCTCTGCAACATACCACACATGTTGTGAATGAAGATTTGTCGAATACAATAAAGTGTATTTATTAAGAATTAAAATTGACTTAAATGTATCTTATATTACTGGGAAGGCCTTTGTAAAAATAGAAAGTCTTTGTTACAACAGTAATATTATTGTTAGCAAAGTATATTTTACCAAAGTGCCAAGTTCTATATGCAAAAATTCTTTAAATATTTGGATCCTTTGAGCCGAATTTGATTCAAAGATTAGAGGAAATATGAGAGGGTTGGTTTTTGATAGCAATACTTACATCATGTCTTCTATAGGAATCAAGGCTTCTCTCCGAACACACGCTGGAAGCCTCGGAGTCGTCGTCACGCCCCCTACCACCTTCGCACGCCGAGCTGTCTTCGGGACTCTGCAGACATTATAATTAAAAAAATAGTGTCACGTGTGAATCGATGAGGAGTAGGTACATAATCTATTAGCCTAGGTGTGATTGTCTCTACTTTCACACAGGCGCATTGCAATGCTATAATGTAATTTTCAAGTTTCAAATGATTTAGTTATAAAGTTTTTAGTCCATCTTTTTTGGAAGTAGTTTTTGGTTTTAAGTCCAGCTTTGGTGGGTGATTTGTTACAGTCCAGTTTGAAGGAGCCTGTCGCCAGCCTACCCGGAGCGAGTGCTCGGCGTCCCGGGACTGCTGCAGCAGGCGCAGCGTGGCGGCGGGCGTGCGCGACGGCGCCGTGCGCTCGGCGCGCTCCGTGCTCTCGCGCCGGCGCAGCGCCGACCCCACCACGCTGCTCGAGCGCGCGCTGCGCGGCGCCGCGCTCCTGCAGATGGACATTACGAAATTACATTGCATGGCATTTTAATAAAACTAGATTAACACCAACACAACATAATACAGAATTCAATGATACACTATACAAACATTAAAAATATAATTTGTTACTTTGAGGAAAACATTCCAATTTCACTTAAATGACTAGACTTTAATAACTACTTTATTAATAAATTATATGACTATAGAATCAGACCCAAATCCTCGCCACTGTACATACCTGGTAGGGCTGGTCTCTCTAGATCCGGCCAGAGACCTCGGTATGCCCGAGGGTCTCCTGCGCGCGCTGTAGAGCGACATGGGGCCGGTGTTGCGCGACGACGGCGACGAGGATCTGGAGGTGGCTGTGAAGATAATTATTGGGTTAATGAACATAAAAATAGACCAAGCTAACGATTGAAGAAATAGGCTGATGAGAAGCACCTTGACATTTTATTACCCTCTTTCAAATTGGAGTGTAGAGGAGCTACTTCTCAATCTACCTTCTATTTGGGTAATTAGTTGGTGTGAGTGTTGATCGTGTACTCACGTTGCGACTGCGACACGCCGGGGCGCGAGCGCGAGCGGCCGACAGTGCGCTCGGGGCTGGGCGGCACGCCGCCGCCCGCGCCGCTCCCGCCGCTCGCGCCCGTCGCCGGTGACCGCTTCGCACGCGCTGTCACAAACAAACATCTTTAAATAACTACTACTACTACATTCATACACGATTCTTTATCTACGATGGTATTAAATGAAAAAAAAAGTACATTTTTACAACTACACCTCTTCTGCGAGTTAAAATAGAACATTTGAAAAATTGATACTATATTGAATAGTAATATACACGCTAGGAACTAGTAAATGAAAAAATACACAATGCTACTACTATATAAAAACTAACACATGACTCCTATGTTTAGGTCTTTAAAAAATTACGGACTTATATACGTGATTGGTAAGGGAGCGAATTCTTAAATTTCTTCTTAAATCAAAACGTAAAATAAATTTTATCTAATCGATAAAGAAAAAACTGAAGTAGACTGATAGAGGAGCTATAACAGGCAACATCCAACAAGCTGCTCAAGAGATTTATTACATTATGTCAAGATTTGAATAGCGTTTTAACTGTAACCGACGTCATTAGGCGTTTCGTGATACAAAAACATATTTCCTTTGATCAACTCTACTGTTCAAGTATGAAACTAGTCCGTAATAATTCAAAAGCCTCAATGCCATCAGTGGGTGCAATTAA
This sequence comes from Manduca sexta, assembly GCF_014839805.1. Lineage (NCBI taxonomy): Eukaryota > Metazoa > Arthropoda > Insecta > Lepidoptera > Sphingidae > Manduca > Manduca sexta. The sequence goes on from NC_051132.1 coordinate 13,057,967, forward strand.
GCGTGTACCTTGCTGGCCTGTGTCTCCCTCTTCAGTACGAGCACAAACAACATTTAAACATTATTATTATTGTATGTATTTAACTGATTTATTATATTATGTACATTAAACACAATCGATTTTCAGTAAACATTCTTGTATCTTGTCACTGGAAGGGAAAAGCTCTTTAAAAATGGATACCGGCGGCGTATAGAATGCGTGCTCTCTGTGGTAGAATAAGCGATTTTGAATGTTTACTTTTTTTATATAGTTATATACTTAGTCTGGCCATAAATACTGTTACACTTAATTATAAAAAAATATTACATTTGAATTTCGAATCTGTCATTTTTATACGATTGTTCATTGTGTTTTCTCATTTTGGCGCCAATACATTGTAAAATATTTTGCGATATTAAAATGGTGTGGGGTGATAAAGAGAACCGAATCGCTGTGATAGCATTACACAAAGTAGGTATGGAGCCAAATGCAATTTTTAAAACTCTCCATACACTTGGTATTAGTAAAATGTTTGTGTACCGGGCTATTAATAGGTACAATGAGACCTCCTCTGTTTGTGACAGAAAAAGATCTGGCCGTCCACGTAGTGTTCGTACGAAAAAGGTGGTCAAAGCAGTAAGGGAAAGAATTCGAAGAAATCCTGTCCGAAAGCAAAAGATTTTATCTCGGGAAATGAAGATAGCACCTAGAACCATGTCGCGTATTTTAAAAGATGACTTAGGACTTGCAGCCTATAAGAGACGCACTGGCCATTTCTTAACTGATAATTTAAAGAAGAATAGGGTGGTAAAATCGAAACAACTACTGAAGCGGTACGCAAAGGGAGGTCACAGAAAAATTTTGTTTACGGATGAGAAAATTTTTACAATTGAGCAACATTTTAACAAACAAAATGACCGTATTTATGCTCAAAGCTCTAAGGAAGCTTCCCAATTAGTCGACAGAGTGCAACGTGGACATTATCCGACTTCAGTGATGGTTTGGTGGGGTGTTAGCTATGAAGGAGTGACTGAGCCATATTTTTGTGAAAAAGGTATCAAAACATCGGCACAAGTGTATCAAGATACCATTCTTGAGAAGGTAGTTAAGCCCCTTAACATCACCATGTTCAATAACCAAGTATGGTCCTTCCAGCAAGACTCGGCGCCGGGTCATAAAGCTCGGTCCACGCAGTCTTGGTTGGAATCGAACGTTTCGGACTTCATCAGAGCTGAAGACTGGCCGTCGTCTAGTCCCGATCTTAATCCGCTGGATTATGATTTGTGGTCAGTTTTAGAGAGTACAGCTTGCTCTAAACGCCATGATAATTTGGAGTCCCTAAAACAATCTATACGATTGGCAGTGAAGAATTTTCCCATGGAAAGAGTGCGTGCTTCTATTGATAACTGGCCTCATCGTTTAAAGGACTGTATTGCAGCCAATGGAGACCACTTCGAATAAGCTTTTTATATTTTTAATTGTTTTATATTTATGTATTAAACTGACACACTGTAAAAGTAATAAATGTTATTTGCAGTTAACAATTTTCTTTTTTCTTTATTACAATATTTATGGCAAGACTAGGTATATTCAGTTGAATGACGAGGCAAACTAATTGTCCCATGAAAAGCGCCAGGACTGTATATACTTTGATCACCTACATGATTATTTATTTTTTATGTGCATAGTGGTTATTCAGTATTTTGTCTTAATATGCTGGGTTGACTTGACATTCAACATCAGAGGAAGCGTAGCAAAACATAATATTTTGTTGTGTTAAAGCTGTGCTTTTCGCTGTGAATTCATAGCTATCTGTAATCGATAATTATTACAAGTAAAATTTAAATATATCGTTACGTTGTTTACACATATCTCGTGTAAGATGAGTGGGGCTAAGGAACAATGTTTTGAAATCAATTAGACCTTTGGTTTATATTATGGTGTATGTAAAGTATATTCCATAAATTTTATCGATAATTAATTTAAGTGCATGTGAGTGTGTGTGTGAGTGTACTCACGCAGACTGGCGGTGCTGGCGGGCTGCAGCTTGGCGCGGCTCATGTGTGAGTAGAGCGCGCGCGCACGCGCACGTTGCGCCGCCGCCGCGTCCACCGCCGACGCCGACCGCCCCGCCGCGCCCACCGCGCCCACTGCGCCGCTCGGCGACCGCTCTGGGGGACGGAAACAGTCACTAACTTACTACATGGATAAAACACAACACTAGAATTCGAAGTGCTGTAATATAGGCGGTCGGTTTTAACATTACAACATAAAAAACGTCTCTAGACGACAGGATTATTCTGAACATGAAATATATTCCAACGGTGTAACATTACATATTTTTTTATTATAACGATTATAATAAAAAAATATGTAATGTTACACCGTTGGAATATATTTCACCGTTTTTTATTATATCGTTAACAAATACTCGTACATTAACAATAGTACATCTCATTTACTCTCAACCACAGTATTTTAATTTGAGCTGTGACTCAACGACGTGTAATGACGTGTAAGCACCTCTCATGGCGACGGGGATGTGTGAGACGGGCGGGCGCTCCTGCGAGGCGCGGCGGCGCCGCAGCGAGCCCGTGCGGGACACGCCCGACACCAGGTTCTCAGTCGACGCTTAACCGACAAACCGTGGGGACAAGTCCGAGCAGCGTGCAACAACACCAGGGGTTTAACAATAGAGATGACGAATTACAAGTTAAATATTAAGGTATTTTGTTGTATACGATACCTGAAACACTCGCTGACGGACTTCTCGGGCTGACTATGGCTCTTCTCTCTGTAACAATAATGTACATATTTGAATTAATTTTTTAGAGAAGGTATGTCGTTCCACGAGATAAACTTAGGCCAATTTTTTTTTGCCTCTAAAACAGATAATTCACATGACTACATACTTTACCAAATGTCTACACTCTACAGCATAGAGAGCTCAAGAGAAATGTGACTTGTGTATTGGCTGTTTGTGCCTTCAGTGATAGGCTCCACCTGAACTAACTCACACATTTATACCTTTTCCTATAAAAAGAGACAACCCTACAACGAGATGATCTTAATCTAAGATGTGCTCGTAAAGTACAGTGAGCATAACAAGTGCAACTGACCGGTGCCGACGTGGTGCAGACTGTCAACGCTGCCGATGTTGCGCTCCCTCTCGATCTGCTTCTGCGCGGCCGAGTCAAGTCGCGTGAACAACGCCTCCGCGTCCTCCGGGAAATGCGTCTTGTACGCCCAGTACGCTCTACAATACGTAAAATACACTGAAGTATGTTTAGCTTGTATACAAAATATATATGACTATGTTACAATATCGATGTTCCTCGATAAATATTGATATCGAATGGTAAACATCGATCAGTCGATATTATTGTTTTCAGTAGTATTACTAAAACTGCATTTTGGGATATGAGCAGTAACTGAAATACGCGAAGATGTGCAGGGGGGCACAACTCTCTCCATTTGATAGCTACATACATCTTATGTAATTTTTTATACAGTTAGTGAGCTCACTATAATCGGATACAGCGAGGTCCGTACCTGCGTGCGTTCGTCCTGGCGGCGCTGTCGGCGTCGACGCATGCGCGGCGGATGGCGTCGCGTATCGCCTGCTGCTGCTTCTCTACCGCCGGCGTGGACCACTTCTCTAGCAGCATCACTAGCACCTCGCTAGAATGGATTGTATGTCATTGAGCAGGCGAAAGTTTGATGCGAAACGACATGGACATTATTTTAGCGTGCTATATAAAACAAATATTTTTAAATATACTGTCTTCCCATATTCTGCAGTTAAGTATATGAATATATTTGTAATCTAGTTTAAATATGTGGCTTGAAGGACCAATAGTAATTGACCCCTTCAAATGATATTTGCAGCTGCCAATTATGCATCAATCAAAAACTAGACTATTCAGTTAAAATATTGATCGTATAAAAGTATTTAAGGCCTAAATATGTTTGCACCTGTATCTACCGCTTAATGAATAAAGTGAGTTACCTGAGCGTGGATCGTATCTCCTTGGACTTGTTGGTGGTGAGGTTGGTGAGTATGACGGGCACCAGTCGCGGCGAGTGCACGTGCGTCACTATGTACCGCACGCACACCGTGCCCGCTGACGACACCACCTACACAACACGGATTATACTTTATTACTATATTGTATAGGGAACAATTTAACGTGACTAGCGGCAAAGAAGACAACATGGCTTTTAGAGAGAGAACCTGAGGATTATTGGTCCTTTATCGCAATAAATAAAGCTTGAAAATATTGTTAAAAAAAATACGCGAAATAGAATAGACTAACTCCATTATTCGTATACTTTATTTATCTAAGGACGGAGTATACCTGTGATAACAAGTCTGTTTCTCAGTGCCGACGGCATGGCAGCCTTCGCAGAGCGTATACATAGGGCCGTTGTGATTGGCTAATATTGTTTTATCTCAATTATTATTAGGGTATACCAGCAATAAACTATAAATATCAAAGTCAAACAAGCCATTAACAACATAAAAGTTCGTTTACTTAGGATACCAAAAGCATCATCTAACGTTTACCTTGGCGGCGTTCTGTATGAGATTGATGAGCTCCTGCAGGATGTACAGGCTGAACTGTTCCAACTTGGTCCTCAGCACTTTCGCCATGTGCGCTATCGTGATGCACGCCTCGCGCACCACCTGCCAACCAAGACATACACAATTTAGTATTTTTAAGCTTTTATAGCATGAAGGTATTTTTTGTTTATACAAAACATGAAAAGTTACTCCATTACACTTGATGGCAAGCGATAAATATCCATTGCCAGTCGATATAATTACGCTGACCGTAAAAGGCCAATCAACATTCACTCATAGTACCGGATCTGTAGTGACAGAAGTCTTTGCTGTGGATAACAATTGTATAATTGTACACAGACCTGACTCCTGAGGTCCTTGATGACCACCAGGAACGGCACGGACAGGTCCTTCAGATGCGCCGCGAACTCCGCCGGGTACTGCTGGTGAGCGTTCGCCGTTAGCAGAGAGCGGATCTTCTTCAGCTGAAATTTAAAAAATATTTTATTTTGCATGATATTTACATACAAATCTAGTCTTTATTGTTCTGGGATGAAATGTTCTGATACTGAATTTTCGTGGTTTATTCAATAAAACAAATGATAAAGAATATTATTATCATCGAGTGATATATTTTGTAATGATCTTTCAAACCAGATTTAGATTATGTTGTGAAGTGTTCGTGTGAATAATATTTTTGCTCGCGGCTTCGCTCGCAGTGAATTCGGATTGTGAGATAATAAATAAAAGTACATTATATCCTGTCTCGGTGTTGAAGCTTCCGCCATACCAAAAATCAGTGGTTTAGCTATGAAAGCGTAGCAGACAGGCAAATAGGCAAAATTACTTTCGCCATTTTTATTCGGCCCAGTGACTCCACTGCACATGATGGTAAGCAGGGTGGGGCCCAAATAGTGTTGACTGAGGTGAAATGTAACCAGTTATAAGTGTGCGTGGGTGGTGTTACCGCGTCGACGCGTTTCTCCCAGTCGGCGGCGCGGTCGCCGAGCAGCGCGGCGGCGTGGCGGCACAGGTCGTCCAGCCCGCGCGCGCCGTACACCGCGGCCGGCGCCGAGCTCGCGAACGCCGCCTCGAACGCCTCGCACGACACCGCGCCCGCCTCGCCGCCCGCGCCCGCGCCCGCACCCGCACCCGCGCTGCTCGATACTGCACAATGCACATCCAAATCATAAAGCCTCAACGAGTGTTTTTATCACAGAATACCATGTGTACTGACCGAGAAAAATTCTTCCCAAATCATGGTAACATAAACAGACTTAAAAGTTTAATGATGCTATGGACTGAAATATAGTGCCTATATAACAAGTTAGTAATCTAATAAATTACCAATCAGTATAACAACTTATTCACCATTCCTTAAATCGTTAGAGTTCATGGTTATCACTTACCGCTGCCAGCGCTGGTCATCTTGGCTGGCGGTGGTGGTTTCCTTACCACTGACGGTATGTACAGCCCGCCCACCGTCCGCTTGGGCGGCTCGCACGCTGTTAGTTGAACGAGGTCGCGTCGGCGTGTGCCAGTGTGTATGGCCAGTGTTTGAACCAATTATTGGTGAATGGGTGGTTTCATGTGCCATGTGTTTGTCAAATATTGGGCCAATGTAGGCAGAACAAAATTCGTATTTGATATGAGAGTTATTTTAAAATTATTTATGAAATATTCGTTATAGAATTATATGAAGTTAAATTCAGAACAATGGAGGAAATCCAGTTATGGAGAAAGATTAAGAATATCGAAAGAATTGATAATGAAAATACAGCATTATTTTGAAAATGTTTTGTAAAAGTCAACAATGAAATTGTTGGGTGTTGCAATGGTATGAATGTTACGTGGTGGTGTTACATGGTCGGTTACAGCGTGCGCGTTCGTTACGATGTCCGCCCGGTGACGTGCATGGTGGGGAGAAAATCATTGCGTTAGTAAACTAGTATAGAGATAACTAATTGCTATGTGATAAAATAATAATAAATAATGAGGTTGTAATTTTTTTATATGTATTTCTATAGCATTGCAAGCGAACAAATAATTAGTGAGCTATCGTAATTATAGTGATGTCCACCGCCCGCCATATTGGAAATGAATTTGCTAAAAGGAATAGGTATGAGAGATGGAGGAAAGATACAGCGGCTTTTCCTTTAGTTAAGCTCATTTTAATTTAGCAAGATATTGGTACTACCCCAGAAAAGCTGACCAAATAAATCGAAACCATGTATTTTTCTAAACACATTATACCTACAAATAAATGTATAAAATCACTACTTTGTGTTTCTAATTAACTTGAAGGCAGTGGAGGGGTGATTGAGAATTAGGAAACCTTCAAACGAGCCACGCAGTTGCAGCGCTTTTGCCACATGGCTAATCCAAAGTCACCCTTAGAGTTGTTAGATCTCTTTGCGTTATTAATGGATAAAGCCTACCAAGACGCCTTTACAGATGCATCAAAAAGTAACAACACATTATACGGCATAATATGCGATTTATGTTATCTGTTATGACCAGTCTGAAGATAGTATAGTGTCATATATAGTGCCATATCCAGGAAACAATAAAATGTGAACATCGACCCATTTTTCAATAGTATCTCCATTATGCACATTACAATTGACAGATCCAAAAAATATATTCTTTGTTTTTTTATTATAGTAACAGCAGTGACACTGCTGCACCTGATCGTAAGTAGGGTAAAGATAGAGTATCGACTGACGAGAGTTAATTACCCCCTCGACAATCACCACAATTTTATGCCAGCCTGTTTACAAGCGGATATACACAGGCTGATCCCGACACGCGACACAGTTCGTTATCACTACCCGGGCGGACAAAAATGTCCTACCACCAGCATAATCCATAGTTTACATTTTATATTTTCCCATCAATAGTACCCTATTAAAGCAAGTGACTAACTTCAAACCGATCATAGTGTGTAACGTCATGTTGGGGTGAAACGGTGAGTGGTTGGTTGGTGCACTGACCTGGCGTGGAGGCGCCGGAGCTGTCGCCTTCCCGGGCCTTGCCCGAGGTCGGGATCGTCATGGTCCTCTTGACCGTCCGGGACACGAAGTCAGCCTCGTCAGCGCCCGCTGTTGCGGGTACAATCATGCCAAATTATTATCTATCAGTTTCGATAACACACATGCATTAGTCGCGCCTCTGCCTATGCTATGAATGGCGTTTGCTTACTGCCGAAATTAATATAATATTTCAATCACTATCCTGATTCATCGGTTCAACATTTTTTGATTGGCTTATTTTTGTAATCGATCCGAAGATATTGGTCGATAAAATTACAACACGATATGCAGTTCAGCCGTAACTGCCTATAATTCGTCCTCACCGGTGGGCAGCAGCAGGCCAGCCTCGCGCGCCTCGTCGAACTTCTGCTCCAGGAGCGCCAGCTTCTGCGTCGGTAGCAACTCCTTTTTCTTCAGGTCTTGTCTCAGTCGCTCGCCTGGAAAACAGCAGACATCATCAAATGTACTATTTCGACGTCATAAGGTGTGTAACAAAGTACAATGGCACTTGCCTAATTTGAATTGATGTGCCTTGGACGATAAAGGTATTTTGATATTGATCATATTATATTTTTACAACATGGTAGAAATAGGAATGTGACTTATTGTGTATTTTTTTATACATGAATCAGTCCAACATGATGTAAGTTCTGGGCTTGCCTACGCCCGAGTCCAGGCTATGCAGTATCATCACGTAGAGCGAGTACTCACCAACATGTCGGTACACGTCGACGAGCAGCTGCACGGCAGCGTCGCGCACGGCGCTGCTGGGGTCGCCCACCAGAGACGCCAGGTTCGGCACCGCCGCCCGCAGCTGCAGTTCTGCAGCGCCGTGACTGCACATACAGATACATTACATTAGTTTTTAGTATTCAGAATCTATATTGGATGTATTCTAATATGCGGTATAGTTAATTTAATCCACATAAGGTAAGCCGACATCACATTAACGTTATAATAATGATGTATAATTAGTTTTAAACATCAAGCGTAAGCTGAAGATCAAAACCTTTTTTTAACCAAATGACACATTGTAAACATACAGAATGTGTATGTGTATATGTGTGGCGTGTGTACGTACGTGTCGAGCAGCGCCTGTATGCAGCGCACGGCGTCCTCGCGCGCGTGCGGCGCCTTGTGCGCGAGCGCGGGCGTGAGGCGCGCGAGCAGCGCCCGCGGCGGCGCGCAGCGGGACGCGCCCAGCGCGCACACGCACTGCCGCGCCCAGTGGCGCACGCCCTCCTTCGTGTCCGCCAGTCTGACCACGCAACACCACCATCAGTATATAACAACCAAACCACATGTCTCCCGACAGTAACAATACTTCTACTGTTCAATGTAAACATTTATTCTCAATAAAAATATAAATATCTGCCTGATAGATATATATCTCTGGCAAGTATATTGTGAAAAAGTTTCTTGTGCAATGAAAATCTTGTACTTCATTATAAACAGAGCCAGTACTGTTGAATAACATATGTTCAAGTATTAAATATTAGCATGTGCTAATAAATACATAAAAGCTCCTGATTGATACCACAGCTATATCTTAGCCAATAAGAATTTCCATCTTTTCTGCTGCAGCTTACATTCTGTTCTTGGACGTAAAAATCCGTCCAAGGTAGTGAGTGATTCTCACCTGTCTATAATATGCGGTAGCACGGTGGGCACGAAATGTGAGAAGTCCGGCCCCATCCGCTCCGCCAGCGCGGTCATCACCTCCAGAGCATTCTGGGCCACCTACAACAACGCACACACAAACTATAATATGAAATATGTATATAATTTATACAAATTACAAATACTCCTAATATCAAAGTTAAATGTGGCGCTTCATTAACACAACAGCAAAGAAATAGATTTCTCTTTTCTTGACATGCGTAAAGGTATTTAAAAACGATATGTTTTAGTCTTAAAACCAAGTATTGGTATACTAATTTTACTATTTTTCTATCCTCCTAAAGGTTGTGTAATGAGATGCTTGTGTATTTCACGAAGTATTCAAATTTGAGTGTCAAAAATCTGTCATCTTCATAGATGCCAACACAAATCTCAACATTAGTGTAGCAGCAAGTTTATGTGACTACAGATGTATTTATTTATAAGTAACATTCTAAATACCTCATTATTAATCACATGATGGATAAAAACGGCGAGCTCAACTCTATCCATAGTTATCACCAACACATAGTTGCACAAATATACAACATCCAACGGCCAATGTTTGGCGCCTTGGTTCCAATCGGTAGACCACCGACACACTTCTCAAAACAATGAGCGTACGGACGCCGCGTCCGCCCAACCATCCACTGCACTGAACACAATCTGACATAATATCTCACATCACTAGTATATCGCGGTGTACTTATTCTGTAACCGAGTTACCATCTTGGCGGTTTGTTGAAAGAGGTAACATTTCAAAGGTCTATTAAGATAGCGGTAGCAACTTAGCTGAACGAAACCATATACGTTTTACAATTTGTAGCTAATGTAACTGCTATTTTGATAGTAGTAGTAAAAGCTTTTTTTAAAACGGTTTGAGCTTCAAAATCCTTCTTTTGGTAACTAATTAGCAACAAATTATAAAATGTATTTAGTGTAATCCTGCTAAGTTGCTACTTTGAAGTATATGTTTAGCAGTGAATGCTGTTCGTATAATTATCTGTGTACGCTAACTGCATGACAGTCCGCTTGCATTTAATATGTTGGAGTGAGATTTTCGGAGCCTCATAAATCCTACCCTTTTAAAGCTAGCAGTACATTGCAACAATTTAGGGGCTGTGAAAGCCACTTAACGTTAGGTGACCTGCTTAACAGTTTGCAAAAAGAAAATTCTTTCTATGGAAAACGAACTGTCTTCCTAGACTTCAACCCCGCTTCTCTCCGGAACAAGCCATTATTCGTTACTTAGGTAAGCTATGAAGTGTAGTATATTGTTTCCTTCAGCCGTAGCATATATAATTATGCCGGAACAACTGAAGACCATGACGTTAAGAAGTACATTACTATAAACGGCACGATAAAGGTGATCGCGCAGTAATAAAGTTCAATTGAATGATTGATTTAATTCACGTGTTTATTGCGAATGGACACAAAGTGCACTCTACATTGTACTTTATAGTTCTATGAGAAGTTATGCATAACTGCATGTAGAATTTTGGTGACACCAGAACTGATGGGACAACTTTTAACATGTCTTTCGTTATTGATATTAACAAATAGCGTTGATACGTATCAATTCAGAATAGGTGCGCGTGCGCAATGATGCTTGTCACGACGGTGCGGCGGCTGCGGCGGTAACATCTCGCGCCAAACAGACTGTGATGATGGCTCCCGGGCGTCACGGACCGCCGGCGCGTCCAGACCATGCGCGCGCACGCTCCACTACACAACTACTTAAAGATTCGTGGACATGACCCAGTTACCGCATCGCCTCTTCGGTCTAGTGGCAATATATGGATTGAGGATATGTAGGATTAAGTTTGGTTTCAAGGTTGGGGAACATTTTAAAAGGGGCTTTTCTACCACAATTTGCCTAAGACTGTATTTCCCTGGAAGATTTTCATCCAGCCATGGGCCGATGTTCAAAACGAACCCTAATTTCTGCAAATGGCTTAACTACGCATAAGGGCAGCTACAAGACCCACTTATACAAAAATATGCAGTTTTATACTATAGGGGTGGAATACAAATGGTTGAGTGATTTTTTACAGCGTATACTGAGCTGGTATCCCTTCTACCACACATCATGCAAGGAATCCGTTGTGTACCTGGTATTGTTAACTGTGTGTGTGTTTTTTTTCTTTTTATACTTTTTTTTTGTTGTATTTATGTGTGTGTAGAGAAATAAATGGTTCTGTTACCTTAAAGTTGCCGCCGTTGAGCCAGGCGACGAGCGCGTCCAGCAGCTGCGCGGCGAGGTCGTTGGGTATGTCTGGCTCGCGACGCACCAGCGCCGTGAGCTGCTCGCCGAGCTGCTGTCGCAGCCGCAGGTCCGGCCGGCTCAGCAGCGGCAGCGCCGCCTCCAGCGACGCCGGTTGCGGATAATGCGCCATCTACACAACATATATTTTTTATAGGTGCACAGCAAAGTGATCCTCAACACCAGATGGTAAGAGTAGTGGGTACCAGATCGTGTTGACTGGCAAGAGATGATTGTCCCTCGTCAGTCGATATAATTATGTCGGCCTGTTTGTATATCCGGATATACATAGGCTGATCCCGGTACGCAGCGTAAGTTGGTGGTATTTAAGGAAATATTTGCGTAATTTGGATAACTAAATATCATGTTTGAACACCAAACACAAGATCGATATTGCTTTGCTCAAAAATGTTGTCTGGCTTCTTCTCAGGGCAAATACCTTGTATCTATAATTAGCGATATCAATTATTTTAGCGGAGCTAAAATTTACCTGACTTTCTAGATAAAATGCTGATTTTTCAATTGTTCCCTTAATTCTGCCAGACAAAAACTAGTTTTAATTTTTTCATATTCTGTACAGAAAACCTTTAAGATCGTCTTAAATCGTCTCAAAAAGATAGGTGGTGTTGGTCATATTTAAAAATCATCTGAAATTTAATTCATTATGACTCAAAAACATAACCTTGGTAAAGATATAAACTATGAAGTCAAAACTTTGAACAAAAAAATGCACGAAGCTGAAAACATAAACAATGGTTTACGCGAACGCATCACGTGGTCACCAGTCCCACTTGTTCCCACTTAATGCTGATTAACACAATAACAGCTGAACGCACGAATTACATATGGCTTCGAAGTTTTTCACGATAAATTCGCAAGAATAATTTTTTAGGCCAATTCTATCTTCTACTTTCTGGTATCTTTACATGTAAATACACATAATTAGCATCTTTAAATGACTAAACAAAGGTATTACGACCGGCCGCTTACTGATGTCTACTCGCCCTGAAAGATTTAACCCTAGGCCAATCCATGCATTGTTTCCCAACCTGGGATCCGAAACCAGGTTCCAGTCGTATTGCATACATATGTTAGTGCCATTAGATTCGGTGAAATGAATTGATTTCCTAGGTGGATTCTCTGGTTGGGCAGCACTGAGTACATTCTTTTCTAACACTACATATTTGCCCCAGATGAAATTGAAATTGAAACAGTTTGAGGATCAGCAGTTGTTTGATCATAAATATTACTACCAATCAATACCTATGGTATTTTTTATGTATGTACATTGATTACTCTTGTATTGGTATTTCAATATGGATAATTTTTATTTTCCCTGGCAGAGAGACCTCTAGAAGTGGTCCCACATAATTCGTCTTATTTTTTAAATACTCACCGTTTACTTCAAATATATATACGTATTAACAATCGGATAGTTGGTATCGGCGGCTGGGGTCCTTTGCCAACACAATGTCATTTCAGTGGGGGGTGCGCGGCGTGCACACTGCACAGTCCGGGGTGGGGAGGCCACGGTCGCCACAAACACAGCACTACACGCACATATCACAGATATATATTGGTTCATCAGGCACTGGAACGTTCGTCACATGGTTTCGGATACGATGGCTGTGGACAAAGAAAAATGGAAATTAAAATAAAGTTTTTGTATAGCAAGATGTGTTATTGAATAATGCCCTATGTCAAACAATACCGATGAATATCTTCAGATCGCGATATTTTACCGAGCACTATAAAATTCATTTGACAAGGTCATTCATAAAAGCATACACACTAAAATACCTATTTTGATATTAATAGTCGGTGATCCGAAACGTTGAATAACTGCAGAGGGAGCAAACTGTTTGCAATTGAACACAACAGATTGCTAAAATTCTTAATTCAAAACACAAAGCGTTGCCAGCATTCGATTGGACAATAGAATCTTTTCTTGATGTTATTTCACGAACTGGAAATATCTCCACCGCGAGCTGGTTCCAAGGAAATTGAATAGAGAGCGCAATCAATCGCGAACATAAACACTATCTCGTAAATGCTGTGAGTTATTGCCGGAAACCTAAAATCTTTCGCTACATACCTATTAACTTTAGAATTATCGAGCATTTGTAAGCGTGACATATAGGCTAGCATGCACGATAGCTCACTAAATATATTTATATCATAGTGGTGTCTATTAACTCCTATTGGATTATAGTGACAGCACAAGGATTTAATGTGTTTAGTGCTGAACATATTTAGCAAATTATTGTTCAGCCATAAAACGTCAAAATGTAAACGCTACAGTGGTATATCAAGTCTTGCTCCAACCTCGACCTTAGCAACGTCCTCTAGGGTAATGAATAATATCTCGGTTCCTTAATTGTGTAATTTATACTATAGCTCATAAAATGTCAATATGGATCAGTTCGTTTTAATGTGCCACTTGGATTTGATGAGCATCATCATAAATGGAAACGGTGACTATACATGACCTACAGAAGCTGCGAGCTATAAAACAAACGTGGACTCATTGTTAGTCAAGTCTGACTCAACGGAGCCGTGAGTCGGTCCTGCGAGTTCGAATTACGATGATAGCGGTTTTAATGTGTACCTATTTAATTTTTCCTATACCCACTGAAATTGCTTTACATTTATGCTTTATATTTGTGTAATACTTTTGCAATTATAATATAGGATATTCAAAAGACTGTGTTTTTAATCGTACGAAATATTACTATATTATGAAAATCATAAACAATTTAATTTTTTTTTTCCTTCGTCCTAAGAGGACAGGCTATAGTCTTACGACCATACTGCCTAGTCTTACGTATTTCTTTTCTTCATAAACAATTTAAATAAGAATATTTGACATTAATATTAACGGAGATTCAAACACTAGTTTCACAGCTCGCTCATTATCCATTGCAACAACAAAGATGTCAATAAACTGAACACTATTTCCATATTATCAGTTCAGAAAACATCTTTTACAGTAAGTATCCAATTTGCAACAAAAAATTGTGCAACATAAGCGTACTCGTACTTCCCGATTTATTTTACAAAGTCGCCTCTAAAGCTTCCAAGTATCAAGATTTAACACTAAATCCAGGTAGATAAATCTACATATTACATGTCCTAACGTCCAAGTTATAAATACACTACGGATGTGCGCGGATCGGTCGCAATACCGTAGATACGCACGGCTTATTGCCTTTCGAGACAATCGCGACTTCTATATTTAGCCCGGCGCGGCGAAAACGGGTACACACTGCAGGTTGCGCGGTGCGCCGTGATCGAACACTTCCTTATCCGTTTATGGGGTTTAACGATAAACAATTATACCTATCACTTAAACAAGGTTTAGGTTAGCAAGAATACTAGTAGAAGGTGACTTTCGCAAGCCATTTTAGGGTGTAGTCAATCACGACATATTGACTTCTTAACTTTGAGTTTTGCAGGACTTTCGGCGACTCACATGTGTATCAAATTATTGCTGCTAATGTAAACGGACCTAGGAGATCTTGTGCAATATATTGCGGCGACAATTTGCTAGTGTTAATTTATTGTGACCCTTCAAAATATTCACTATCTTTATTTCAAGTACTTGAGAGTTAAAAGATACACTAATTAGGCTGTGGAATGAGAGAGTTCATGTTTTCTATCTTCGGGTAGCACAATCGTTGTTTTGTACCTATTTTTAGTCTGTACTCGAGGCAGAGAAGAGCGTAATTAATACTTTTAGTTGACTTGTGCAAGTTTTACAGTCAACTGCAATAAGAAAGAAGAATCTTTTTGTGATAGAAAGAGTACGGTTGTTGCATAATGACGCATTAATTTACATTGTCAATAATGACACAAATAACAGTAACGAAGTGAAAACATCTCACTGTCTCTCTCGCACGTCTGCATCTTAATGCCGGTGATGTCATAGTATGAGTAAAGCATTCTTTATGTTATTTAGCAATCAGCTCTTTTACCATATTTAAAATTTACAATTCAATTATTTGCTTTCCGTGCGGCTTTGTAATAGACTTATAAATTATGTATTTGATAACCATAAGGTAGATTTATTTATTGTTCCCGTCAGCACACACACTGCTCTAATAAACGACTGTAAAGATTCCAAACAATGGTTACGCCGCAGAGATTTGTAAAGAATAATAAACTAATGGACGGATTCCGGTACTCGTTCATAACTCAGGTATATATGATGATTGACATCGTATAATTGGCTTTTATCCCGCTCTGTACGTTTGATAATCAGCGCCAGGTTTAGGATTTTTAGGTCCCTATTGGGAAATTTAAGGTTACGACAGTCTTTACATCATCAATTTGCTTTATTAAAATGCCATAATCATTCCAAGTTTGGATTTATAGTTGGGCATTTGGACACCCTGGGTCATGACGTTTGAGGAATCTCGTGGTTGACTCATAGGATGATAAATTCTTGGTCATCTTCCATTACATGGGTCCAAACATGGCTGGGGGAATGTGGTTGTATTAGCTATCCCCGAAATGCTATGTAATTCAACACGCCTCACGAAACGTAGCAGCAAACTCCTTTCATCGTTTTCTTGTACAGTGAGACTAACTGGTCGATTCGTGAAATAGACAAATGACTTTTTGTCTAAGAATGTTATCGTGCATTTCTAAATAATCGCTTCTTAATGTGTTTTTGATGTTCCAAATCTTATCGTTTGGTAGATTATGCGACGAATCGTGCGCGGGCGTGACTCCGACGTTTGGCGCGGACGAGACTTTTTTGGACTCGACGAGTATTTTTTACTTAACTGTACACTTCCCACTGCAGTCAGGGTTATTGGGTCTTGTGTCTCCCACTGATATTAGCTTACTTCCGTGTATAGAAATATGAGACTAAACAAATTAAGGTGGCAGTAACCTCTGCTGACTCAAACAACAAATCATGCAATCATTTCAAAGTTCTAGCGTTAGTATTGTTTATAGGCAGCAAGAGGCACGATTGTCTTGACATTCCGTTGAGAATCCGTCTCCTTAGTGATTAACCATTACTCAATATCAAGTTATCAATATTATCGCGAATGAAAATAACAACAATAAGTCTCAATATTATTTTGTAAATATGCCATATGTCACGACTGCCTTTCAAAATAGAGATATTGTGTTTGTTATAATTTTATGGGAGAAGGTATGAGAAAGTTACAAGAGTAATTCTTGCACGTCATAATTGTATGCGAGTGTTTAGATCTCATATGTGTCTGAACAGTAGCTACGATGCGGTATTCTTCTGACGATTTCTGCCAATTGCATATGATTGTCACCTCTAAATCATTACTCCGTAGACTATGAACTATCAAGTGACCAACTGGATTGTTTCAAATCGCCTAATAAGAAGAAAAGCAAGTATGGGCTGATGTAACGGGGTAAACAAATTGTACCATTAAACACATATTCCTTCTTCTAACTTCTAGAATTCGAGCGCATCCAGAACATTCCCACTTCAAGAAGGCCAAGGTCATTGCTATCCTACGACGTGCATTATTAAGTCCAATATCGCTCGACGCCGATAACCCCACGCTGCACAGTGGGATGACATCATGGCTCGACGGTCATTTTCTTATCAACAATAACAACATCACTGCTGATACTGATTATGGGTTTATTTTTGTTTCTATTCTTGTGGGTAAAGTGTATTTGTATACAATGCAAGAGAGACACTGTACTATTGAACTTAAAGTACCAATGCGTGGTCCTGCACTAATTATTTCTCCCTTGTTTCTTGTGGGTGTAGGAATTAAACAGAGTTTGTGAATAAAATTGTTAAATTAATTAATATATCAAGTATTACAAAAGGCATAACATGTTGTAAGACAAATAAAAGAGACAAGTGACAATAATTTTGATTTGATAGTTATATAAAAGTCGCAATGGATGCGTTCATTTAAGTTCTAACAGTAGGCAATGGTGGAGCTCGCCCATTCCTGCTGTAAAGTTTAAACTCTAGAATGACTACTAGAGTGTAGAGTCTACACAAAACCATTTACAGCATGATTCTATGTTCACTATATAATATTTAAGACAAAATTTCTCCAGGGAATTTACTATTAACACGGACGGCACCGTAAACAGAAACTAGTCTCTTACAATGAATGATATTTGATCCCAAAATACGGCTTGTACGTGTAATCTTATTACGTAAAAACCCTTACAAGTGCTTACAAACGAAAAACGGCGTAAATTGTTAAACTTGAAATGAGGAAGTGGGAAGTGAATCTACGCCACATTTCCTTGTTATAAACAATATTGTATCGCTCATTGGTCGTAAAAACCTTTGAAGTTTAAAACTTACAATGCAAGAACTGATGCCACATTTATGCGCTCAAAATGCTACAGATGTTTTTTTGGTATTTTTTTAATATATTTCATTTACTAACATTTCATTTACTGGTGGTAGGTCTCTCTTATGTGCAAGTTCGCCTGGGTAAATACCACCGCAATGTCTCTTTCTGCCGCCAAGCAGCAGTGTGTAGTCCCTGTTGTGTTCCGGTTTGAAGAACATTGTAGCCAGTGTAACTACTGGACATAATAAGTCCAGTATTTACACTGGATGTCACTCAATTCCGAGGATGGCGAGCACAGTGGAATACCAAACAATACTTTGTAATTCAAGGTGCCAAACAATACCATCAGGTAAAAGGCAAGCTTATCTCGTCATTCAGTCACTTTTTTTTAGCCTAGTATGTCCCAATGACCCACAAACTTGCCTGTTACTTATAGACAACATCCTATAGAGATCTTGGAAAAGCATTTTCCCACCATAAAATATTGTTCAAAAGAAAGCCATGTGAATCATACACACCACTGTCTATTATATGTATATAAAAATGAAATACCTTTCAGTGACTAAATACACTTCTGGCATTATAAAGGTTGTAAATTTGAATATTGCCACTAGGTAGCAGGATAAGAAATGTTCCAATTCACGGGACATAGGATTTAATCTTTATGGAGGGGCAGCTTATCCCCCCCTCCCATCATATAGAAATTGCAAAATGCAAAGTTCACTCATTTGACTCCATTGAGCAATCTATCCCCCATATCTAATTCAGAATGAATTTACTAATTAAATTACAAGTAAGTATTGCATTTGTGCTACTCCTCCTTTTCCCAGATTCTTTTTATTCGAATACATGTAATTACTATGTTTACAAGCTTTTTAATTGTACAGTTAACAGCTTGTGGAGCTATACACATTGGACTTTATACCAAACATACTACAATTTCTGTAGAGATAAGACTACAAATGTAATGTTTCATGTGCTTGTGACTGTACCTACAAATCATACTGTTTTCATCATCCATATATCAATTTGCCTCCCTCCAGCATTAAACTACAGCTTGTGACACTCATGTTTCTATGAAAAAATACTTACTGTCTTAAAAATAAGACTACAATAACTTAATCAAACTGCAGATTGTAGTTTAGCCAACTAATGCAATGGCATTAATCAAATAGTAATGACTATTACCCGAGAGAATTCATAACATCACACTTTCAGTCAGAAATACACTCACACACATGATCTATTCATGCTAAACTACAAAATTACCAAAATACTGAAAAATAACACCAGGGCCTTTTCATGAAAATATTCATTATTCATGGATTATTTTCGGCACAATATTTGCAGAAGTCAAGAGGAGATTTCATTTATTATATTTTTTTAAATGTCAACATGACCCACATATATTTGTATGTTGCAGTATTTTTGTATTATATAGGATTATAATTTAAAGAATTTCTGCTCATATTCTAAAAATGCTTTCACAAGAAATCAATCAATGAAAATTTAAATTATCCCATGTGCTGTAATATGCTACTTCTCAACCCAAATATGAACTGAATCTAGTGTAAAATAATAGATTATGTACACAATGACTTAATTAAAGTAGGTACCAAAGTGAGTTCCTATTGATAAGGGAATTAGAAGCTAATTAGATTATTGTCACAAAATTTTTACAAAGTGAATCATAAATGTTCAAGCATAGTAGACATTAATTCAATGAATACTTTATGAAATAAGAATTTAATAATGTACAATATATTGTTAAAAAATATTTAGAACAAGTCCTTATCTAAAAAAAAATTATAAACCAATGTGGAAGTTTTTTGAAAAATGATGATATTTTTGTCAAAAGTAACCTCTGCAAATCCATTTTAATTGATCCCATCCTGGATTGACTGTATATACAGACCAGTTTTATATACTGGGAAAGTACACAGTAATGGTTTTTTCAGACAGTCCATTTATGGAGTTCTACCTGGTTCATGATATTGAATTATAACAGCTGCAACTGTGAGTAGTAGAAGTACCAAATATCACCATATTTGGTACTTCTACTACTTACAAATCATACTGTTTTCATTCATCATGCACCACCATGCATGATGCTAGTCAGACTCTAACACTGTTAAAACATGTAACATATGCACTATAAAGATAAAAAAGGATACACACAAACTCTCAGGGATTTTATAAGGCCTAACATCAGTAATGGCAGACCAAGTCAAATGGTACCTATGATTCTTTATTCAGAGAATAAAGTCCTTGATGCCTATTATAATAATAATATCAGCCCTGTATTATATACTGTCCCCCAGCTGGGCACGGGTTTCCTCTACTGCTGAGAGGGATTAGGCCATAGTCCATGACGCTAGCTTAGTGCGGATTGGTAGACTTCACACACCCTCAAAATTCTAACTTCAGAGAACTTCTGAGGTATGCAGGTTTCCTAACGATGTTTTCCTTCACCATTAAAGCAAGCAATAATTCACAAAGAATACAAACACAACTTTATAAAAGTCAGAGGTGTGTGCCCTTGGGATTTGAACCTGCAGACATTCACATTGGCAGTCCGTTCCACAACCGACTAGGCTATCGCCACTTATATCATGTTTAATACTATTAATCCTTATCAATTATTGCAATCCATAACATTATAATCTTATTAACAGTTGACATGTTATCAAAAATAGCTATTTCTGGGAAAGACTTTTTAATGCTTTTGATAATTTTATAAATATGGTATTTTTTAATTGTTACATCATCAGCTAATCACTATAATTCCCATCACACCTTTATACCTGAAGGCATAGGCAGAAGCACAACCAGAGTATACTTTTTTCACCATGTATATTCCATCCCACAATGTGAACGGGGGCAAGCTTATAACCATATGATTATAATATTCTTGACTATATATGTCTGTAAAACAGTATTGTTATTCCAGGTGACAACCTTTTGCAGCTCATACAATAGAATGAAATACTTTTTGAGACATAATGTTAAAAAGACATAAAACTTAAATTTTACCATCAAGTACGAAACAAATTAGCTAGATTAAATTTATAGTTTGTGGTAGCCTTGCCCATGAATATAATGAAGTATATAGACTGTAAGGTTTTGCGAGTGTTAAGTGAGTCAGAGTGACTGTTACACTCAGCCATTATTGAAATGTACACCATGACCAACAGTGGCAGCAACTGTACAACAGAGCAAAGAAGTTCGGCAAGTCACTGGGAACTAAAAATCTGTTTTTAACCTACCATAAAAGCACATGCAAGGGATTTATAAATATAATTCTTCTACTTGGTTCTATAATAATTATTCAGTGAAACAATGGTACATTATAATTATGTCTTTATGTCAGCTCATTATCCATTCGCTGGTGATAGAATATATTTTATGTCTGCCAGGATTGTAATCGCTGTACACAGGGTGTTAAAACCCTGCATAGTGATTCACATAAGTGTGTCGCGTTTTGGGATTAGCCGGTGTACCGGTTTCAACAGGTCAGCTTAATTGTGATGACTCTGGAATGGTAATCATGTCTTGTTAGGCGACATGGTAGTGGGCCCCACACCGCTTACCATCAGGTGCCATGGGGTCACCTTGTCATAGCCATACAAATAAAACAGCTTTTGTATAATATAAGTTTAGACTGAAACATTAAGATGTGACTAGCCCAGTTGCCGTCTTTAAAGCTGAGTTTAGATTTGCATGTTCTTACAGCATTATATTGCTTAACAAGTTCAAAATGTTAAAAAAACACAAAGCAATATTTCAATTATTCTTTATACATGTGACTCGCTGCAAATATAAAAATTTGCATGAGGCAGCTAGCCATGATAATTAATATGGTAAAAGTGCTAGTGGATGTCAACTTCTAGATATCTAAACATAGATAGATCATAGATTTAAACATTGCAATACTATAGTACTTGCAGACTGTTAACTAATATTTTGCTCAGTATAGCACCACAAGTTTTATATTTATGGAACCAATAGAAGAGCTTGGTGTCTGCGGATTCCCAGGAAAATGTGACAAAATGTTTTTATTTGTATATTCCTTTGTGCAGTAGTTACATCAGAGATGAGAGATGAAAATAGGTAGGTACAATTGGTTTTAGTTTAGTTTATAATACTGTTTATGTAGAGGTGCAATTTATTTTAAAATTGACGCTACCGAAACGCAGTATTAACACTGCGAATTATATTGCAAATAAAAAGAATCCACCTCAAGTTCAATCAGTAGACAAAGCATATGCATGCATA
The DNA here is from genome assembly GCF_014839805.1 of Manduca sexta. NCBI lineage: Eukaryota > Metazoa > Arthropoda > Insecta > Lepidoptera > Sphingidae > Manduca > Manduca sexta. The sequence goes on from NC_051132.1 coordinate 13,080,056, forward strand.
ATACAACTTCTTCTATCAACATTCGTATAAAGAGTTACTGAGGTCTTTGGACGGTAAACTTTTTGACAATACGTACACAGTGTGGAACATCGCGACCCGTCGGCGTTGGCACACTCCAGTACGGAGACAATTATTATATAGACAAAAGAATAAAGTGAAAACTCAACAGGATTTATACTGTCCCGTCTCTGTATGCAAGTCTTATCCTCTATGTACGAATATAGTGCGTCAGTTCGTCATGATGTCATCGGCAGCGAGCAATTGAAACCATGTATCTAAAATGTACAATCAACGTGAATATCTTGACAAATAAACAAACGTTGGACACAGTTTTTAACACTTTTTAATAGGAAAATACACGAATTAACTGTTAAACGGCCTAGAAAAACGATGAGATTGAATTATAAGAGTTTCTTGTGCTGAATATCAATGAAATCCGTAAAGGTGTCTTGTACGTCAAACGGTTAGGCGAAACTAAATTTGCTACTTAATATGCGGTTTTTATTCGTTAATTACGCAGCTGTAAGGATGAGGACTTCCGTATATGTAAAATACAATGGAACGTCTAATGTAAAGAAGACAAACATCAATAATATCAATGTAAAAATACCTTTGAAGAGGACATAGCCATCCGAGATCGACCTTTTGGAAACAAAAACTTCCTTACACAAATCAACACATCACACTCACATTTCAACGATCACAACTAATTTACGTATTGTAATAGCAAAACGACAGCACAATGAGGATTTATTGTATATTTTAATCGCGTAAAAACAGTCTCAACGTTTTTCAAAATCACTTGAAAAATTCAGCGATGCGCGCATGCCCGACAAAAATTTACATCACGTGACCTGTCATGGCGTCGCGCGTACGACTTTTTCGTTATTTTGCAACATTATATGTGAAGGCTAATTTATAAAAATAAATTCTTTTGTAAAAGTATGTAGATAATTCTAATATTTTTAAAATAGTATTATTATTATAATTAAAAAAATATATATAAATAGCTAATAATATATTGTTCAATGAATAACCTTAAATGGTAGATGGCGCTGTTATGCACTGCAGTAACTAAAACCAACTACAATTTTAAATTCAAGTTTCAACAGAGGACACTATTTTCGATGGGGTATGTACTTTTATTTTATTGCATTTGGCCAATTTTTTACTCGGCAATGAATTGTTAGGCCAGGTTAATCATTATTAATAAATTAATTGATGTGTATTGGTAAATTATTAATGGATTATTGCAACAATAACTGCAATGATCTTTTCAAGTTGGCGCCAAAACCCCAAATTGAAGTTGTGGTAACTGGTAACTTGTAAGTAATGCTTAGTAAATAGTAGTGTTGCAGGTTGTACAGTTTAAAATTCATGCCAGATGAGGACTACATTTTTATTAGTCCAATCTGGAACTTAATATTACATTATTTTTTAAATTCCCGGTTTTACTGTCCATACTTACGCGTCTTTTACATGGATGAATTCGATAAGAGATTGGAGGCAATGAAGTGTCCTGAATACGTACTTTGAAGATTCTTAGTTTTACTCTATGTGGACGCTATTTCACTTTTTATCAGGTGCTGCATAGTCATAGACGTGCGCGTTTAACAAATTTGACTACATTCATAGACGTACTATGTACAAGTCTCTTGGTGTCGTTGCTTTCTACGTGTGAGATCTTTTCTTTCGACCAAAGTATAAGACTAAATCAAAGAGAATTCTAATATACGGAAAACGCATATGTTTATTTACACATTTTATATAAAAACTGTAGTATTATGCCCAAAAAAGCAGTCTTTAAAATTTATTTGTATATGTGCATTCATGACCACGCAAAACGATAATGTATGTTGTATGTATGTATGTTGCATTTCTTGTGTAGTGGCAGCCCCGGGGGGGGGGGGCAACCCAGGGCCCGTGCCCCGGGCGGTGAATTTAGAGGGCGGCAAATTTAAACTTGGCAGACGAATACACATCTCATCATTAACGCAACTTTGTCTACTGAGACATCCAGTATATAACACACATAAATTATTTCCCGCGAGGCGCGAAATGAAGATGATGATGATGACAAAAGTAAAAACATTGGTGGTTGAGGGCGGCATTACCCAGATTTTGCCCCGCCTTAAAAAAATTCAAGATCCGGGGCTGTGTAGTGGTTACATTGAAAATAACTGATTCCTTGTTTCCGACAATAAACATATAGGGCCCCTTTTCTAGGTGGTCTAAGTATCGAGATATTATGGATAAGTATCAGAAAATATTTACACGGCATGACTAACAGAAAAACAATAGATTTCGGTTGTTCAATTCTATTGTGAAAATATAATAATAATATAAAAAAAACAAACGAACAAAGATAGATAAAAATTTTATAATTGAATTATGTCAACATTTTCAAACCAAACAAATACTGACACGGATTGGTTTCAACGCGGCAGGGTATAAACGTGGTTAGAATTCCAAAGATTAGAGTAAGATAAAAGTTGTGAATTTGAAGTTTGTTGAGATCTGTTGTAAGTATAAATGTATATTTTTCAACATATATTATTATTTGTTTTGCGAACAAACTCATTAGTTAATATTTACTTAAATAGTTAATAGAAGCAATACGGATACGGCATGGGGAAGTATCTCGGATAGTCCATGTCCTCACAGTCGCAGCACATCGGCCGCCGTCGCCTGCAGCGGTATACGCGCTCTGTGCATCTGCACTGCACTTCGTCTCTCTCTCGCTCCTCCTCTTCTTCCACTTCCTCGAGGTCCAGCCTCCTGCGAGCTACATCAGCTCGCAACGCGTCGCCTTCGCATGTTCCTTTTCTTCTTGCTCTTGGCGCCCTCGGAATATTTCCTTGATCGGGAACCTCAGGCATGCCAGCTCGGCCCGCTAGTGATTGACGAGGCGTTGAGAACCCTACCGGTGGTTGAATGGACATATTTTCCAGAAGAGACAGCACTGGGCGTGATATATTCTGTTCGGGGATATCCTCAGGATAATGCCTGGGAGTGAACACTGCTTGTTGTTGGGCCAACGGTGCTGCACGTTGTAACTGGCTTTGATTAGTAGGAGATTTACTGCTCATAACTTGTTGAGGAGATCCGATTTGCCGTAGAAGGACTGGACGCTGCATTAGAGACGTGCCTCCGATGCTGGGGTCTTTAGGTTTTGCTAAATTAGAACCCGCCACTCCACTAGGCCCCGCAATTGGGCTAGTGCTAAAAATACCGTTCACATTTGAAACAGTTGGCATCTGAATTACTGGTTGTGCTTGAGAGGGAACAAAAGAGTCCACACCACTAGGACCAGAGTGAAATTCTGGAATGGCACTATGCATCATAGACAAACGTTGGTCTTGTAAATCAACTAGGCGTTTCATTTCCGAATGCATGCTAGATGCAGCTGGTGGAGCTGCGACTTGACTTCTAGCACCTGTCAGTGGGTCATAGCTTGTTCCTGCGGTCTGACTTGTGTGTAGGTGTCGTGAGGTAGATCCAACGATGCTACGCCCCGTTGGACCGTAAGCCCCCTGACTTGTAGCAGCTGCAGGTTGGCAGCAAGAGGGGACTTGTTGCGAGTGTGTTTGGTTCAAAAGAGGTTTTTTTTCACGCTCTATTCCCTCTTGGATGTCTACATATGTGTGCCGTTGTACATTGGAAGGTTCTTTATGTGACATTTGTTTACTTTGTCCAGGATAACCGCTTATAGCTTGCGATCTATGGCTGCTGGCGAGATCCGGCTGACAACAGGGTGGGACTTGTGATTGCGCTACTCGAGCGTCCCTCTCACGCTGTAATTGCTCTTGAGTATTTAATAATGTAAACCATTGGCTATTAGTAGGTTCCTTATATGGTGGAACTCCTGGTATAAGATTTGCGCCTAACAAATGCGAAGCCTCATGACCAGACGGTCCCAAATTCGCCCATTCATCGTCAAAACTTTCAGGTAGAAAAATTTCACCACTATGTTCTACGGCAGAGGAAGAAAACGGTATGTGCTGGACAAACCATGGGTAAGCGACGGCCTTTTCGACTTTTTCACGTCTGTTCTTCAACCTGTTTATGAATTCATCTATCAGGAAGGACAGGTTGCCTGCATCTTCCGGCTGGGTAGTGAACTTTTCTAGGAATTTTGACAATTCGTTCTTTACTTGTCTCATAGCTGAGTTGTCACAGGAATTGGGTTGTTTCTCTATCTCGTGGATCTTCTTGGCGAGTGAGGCTCGAAGTCTTCTTTTTTGCAATTGATCAAAATGGGAATCGCTTTGGGCAATTGGCAAATCTTGCAACCACTGAGCAATTTCTAGGCCTAAAACTATTTGGTCACCCTCTTCTTGCAATGCATCTCTAGAAGGTATCTCTACTTGTAACATACATTTTATTACTTTTATAGTAAAATTATCTATACCTTCGGTAATCCGTTCGTTGCCCGGTAATAGTTTTGCATTTTCGTAGAGCTTTTGTATGGAGATATTTACTTTATAACGGTGTGCCTCTGCTTTTGCCTGATTCATGTGTTCATGTAGCCGGTAAAGTATATAGTCTTCAATAAGGTTTAAAATAAGCAATTCTTCAAATAAATGTGCAGTACTCTTCTCTCTATCTTCTAGTTTAGGTCGCGGTGGCAAAATGCATGTAATAGCATCCCAGAGTCGATACTTATAAGAGGTAGAAGCGTTTATATTTATTATCGCTTTTACAAATATTACGATGTGTTCAATGAGTTTCGCTTTAAGTAACGGTTTTGTTTGATCTAGTTCTTGGGAAGAGGGAAGACAGGACAGTAATTCTTCTATCTCTTTGTCTAAATAGTCTTGTAGATAAACTTCATTTTTAAATTGCGTTGGGTTCATTTCTACCTTGAGGTAAGCTACTAATATACCATTGAAAATGCCGTTCTTAAGTTTCGAAGATAACTCACGTTCTTGCACGTTGTTCTCTGCGATGGGAATCTGATTGACCCAATCAGATAAATAGGCCCTGAACCCTTCATTAACCTTTGATATTGTAGGTCCTGTCGTGTTTAAATTTTCTATAGGGGACACAATATTTGGATATAAACTAAATCTTCTACCTTGGGGTGTATGAATAACCTCTCCTGGTTCCACCGAAACCAATGAATATGATGTTGGTTCGCTCATTCGTCTGATAGTTGAAGGACGTTTTTTTGAGCCTTCGGATAAGCTCCTTCCTCTTCCCCCTGATCTCGCAGGTAATTGGGTAACATTATAAGGAGCCTTAGATGGTGTTGCTCTGGAAAGAATAGTGCTTGTTACTAGAGGTGTATTTTTGGGATATTCTGTCTTGTCTGGTGCCTTTAATGAACTATCGGGTATGTTCATAGCCGGGACTGGTATTTTTTGTATTTGCTCCATCAATTCTGGTGCCCGTTCAAGTGCTTGTTGCATAGCCTCGTCCCCTACCAATTTGTTTATCCATCGAAATATTTGAAATTTCAAATATTCAACCTCATCTTCATTCGACGATAATGAGTTATTCATGCCAAGGAATCTGTGCCTGTCCACTATATCCCCAGCTAAATCATTGATTGCGACTTCTCTAAAGCCCTTCTCGTTTTCATCGGCTCCTAATATACTCGTCCACCAAGCTTCAATTACTTGTGTAAGTTGATTCGTGTACTGTTCTATGAAAGCTTCCACATCAGCCACAGTTATTGGTTCAATACTGATATTTCCTGGATCGTTTGAGAGCATTGAGGCGTTCGGTATTGTATTTTGGAGTATTACAAACGTTTGCTGTTCAGCTCTTTCCATATTAAGTGCACTAAAAGTACGCATGAAACTTTTGAATCGTTTGACCAAAGTGTCAGCCAATTCAGTGAAATAACAATTTGGTAGTTGACTTGTTTCCCGTAATGCTATTGCTACGACTTCTTTAATTTTATCGTTATCTCCCCATTGCAACTCATCAATGGAATCTATCAGTACATCTATAAGCTCCGTCTCGATATCTCGGATGCTTTTTGCATTTAAATTTAAATTAAACTTATTCATAAAAATCAGTAACTCCTCCTTGACGAAACCTCTTACTTCTTCTTCGGTTGGTTGTATTAGTTTTCTAAAGGGAAAATAGTCAATCTTTTTATTTCGAGTTGTTCTTGCGCGTCGCTTATATTTCTTAAATTGTCTGGAATTAGTATGTAGAATGTCTCTAATTTTGTTAGCCAGTGCGTCTGCCAGGTTATTCAACTGTACATTTCGATCACTATCGTTCGCGTCAAACATCACTTCTTCAATCATCTGCATTATCTCAGATTTTGATATCATATTGGAATTGCACCATAATCGTCTAAACTTTGCAGCTAGGCAACTCACAGTATGATCTAAATTATGTCGTTCAAGAAGTTCTGAGCTTTGCGCGTATACTTCTCGTAACCAATGTTTAATATTGTTTTGAGGGCTGTCGTCGGTTGGTACGCTGATATTTCGAGTCTGGCCTCTAAAAACATCGGAGTTTTTGGCTTTTCTACAATTGTTTACACAGTGCCTACAAGTTGATCTAGCTTTAATCCAAAAAGGAGCGCTTTTGGCATGATCTTCGATGCCCAAATTGAGTTTTTTTCGATTCTTTTTAATTTTTCTAACGACTTCATCCCTAAAAGCTTGATACACTTCATCACTGTGACAATCTATGCTTTGCAATAGTTGTAGCATGTCTGTTCTGAAGTCTTCTGAAGACTTGCTCTTTATCCTACTGTGTTCATTACACTGTTGTTTATCGACAGCGCTTAGCAACCCTATAGAGCTTGATGTGGATTGAGCAAATTTGCGGGTTTTCTCTGTGATATTTTTTGAGGTTATTTGTACTGATTTGAATGCAGATCCTGTGGAACCGACTGCGAGTGATGCTTCTGGGCAGCGCTGGGTAATGGAGCATATCGGTGACAGAGGGACGGCTACCTAGAACACCGGAGTAGATTGTAGCTCCAAGCCATAAAGACCATATTATGATAAAGCATCTATAAAGAAACACACATTTCTTTTAGACGGCTCCACACGCGGCAAGGTCGCTACTTGTCTGGACATCATTTCAACAACTGCTGGAAAATAATGTTAAAAATCTTCAAATTTAATTGGGAATTAGCAATTTATTCATACTTTAAACCTAAATTTTTAATACCAATATTTACCTTGAATTTTCGCTGAAGTTGAATTCTGCAATATAAAGCAAAATTCAAATTAATATGTTTTCATAGTGAGGAACTTACTCAGCCTTTTGGTCTAGTGTGAAATGCCCTCAAATTGTTAACGTCAATTCATAAAACCAGCCGGACTAGAAAATATTATTATATACCCGTTTCGCAAAATTTCTCAGGCTATCCCGTGTGCTATTCGAAACATCTCGTAAGTATCGGGTCTCAAAATTTCTGCAAAAGGCAGAAGCGTTCAACTCCGGACACATGTCACATGTCTTCGGCCTTTCCTCTCTGGTGAGTGACTCATCAGTATTCACTCTGGGTCTTATAGTCACTTTGGGCTCATAACCACTGTGATGCGTGGGTGACGCTCTAGAGTCTCTTTCAAATGAATAATTAGAGTTGCATTCTGACAATCTGGTGGATGACAAACGACTTTTTGCGAAACATTTTGATACTGAAAAAGAAATAATTAAATTATCTAAATTATAGAGAAGTAACTTAGGCAAATGTTTTATTGTTTTTTTTTTTAAATCCTTTTGAGGAAATACTGGTATGTAACTGACCGTTCTTGGCCTGCGTGTAGTTGACGAGCCTCTCGACTATTTCCGACCTCTGTGGCGACATGTTCGAATACTTCCTCAAGGAGTTGGCGAACGAGTCGGGCTCGTATGAGGGTCGCGGAGTACATGATTCTGGAAAATTAAATCACTGATTGAATGATATTCTGTTCAGTTTCTGCTATTGACTGGAATGTAAGAAATGTTTCTTATAAAGATGGGTTAGGTGACTGTCTTCGTACCTCTGTCAGGCCAGGACATGCCTTCTCTAAATTGAGTGCTCAGTCTAACTGGGCTGTATTTCTCGCCGCTGCCGGTGCCACCCACATTAAAGTTATCGTGACCTGAGAACATACGTAACCTTGGCACCGTAAAATATAAACAAAGCAAGGTAGAGCACTCTTAGTTTGAGTCATTAAGATACCGTTATTCTGGTAGGATCACTTAATTTGTTCCTCACCGGGAGTCAACTCGGCACATTGAGGGGGTAACTCAGCGAGATGATTTGGCGGCGAAGTCGAGCTGACGTTGCAGTGTTGCACCTGGGGATAAGCAAACGACGTGATGTAAGCTGCCTGAATTTGTGACTTGATGCACTTGCAGTTTTCTATTCAATAATCGTGACTGCACTCGACTTACTTTTAATGCGGTATAATATATTATAATCAGTTTTCTTTGTTATCTGCATATTTGATTAAATATATTTTTTTTAGGATTATTTGCCCTTTTCCATGATGTTTAGAGGAAATAATATTAATACCTTGTACATGCTAGCGTACCGTCCGTCGGTGGCCTGCACAGAGGAGTCGCAGCGCAGCGGCGGCTCCGTGCACCCCTCAGACATGGCACGTATCGGTTCCGGCACATCTCGCGACACGTGGATACACGTCGGCGTCGGATGAGCAACTGATGCTATAGTTATGATATACTTTTCTGTTATTCTTACATACCTACATACATAGTAACACGCCTCTACCGCATAGGCAGAGACTATGGATTGCCACTTTGCATGATTCTGGAATACTTCTCTCGCTTCCTCCACTTTCATCAATCTTTTCATGCATTCCCATTGGTTCAGGGTCTCTTATTCTTCTTTAATAAATTTTGTGAAAACATTTTGATACCGGAATTGGGCATGAGGGTGTACCGCCTGCAGCCGTCCAGTACAGTGACGGCAAGCCCTGTGTCCCGCAGCTCTCTCACCACGGCCACCATGCCGTCGCCTCCCTCCATCGCTCTTAAGTCACAGTCTGGGGATATGCTAGAAGGGAAATTAACGGTCACAAATTGCTCCTTATCCATAACACTTACGAGGAATGCCATAATTACCGTCATTTTAAGCAATATTAAGGTGTAGCATAGGTCCAGGTATTAGCACGCTTGGAGTTCTACCACGTGTGGCATGGGCCTGGAATTATGAAAATGAAGTTATGAGGTACAAGTGTAATAACCACTCTGATCGAATTGAGTCCATACACTTAATATAGATTAGCAAAATAGACAGTACTATTTCAAGAGTTTCAGCACAAAAACATACTGTCATCATGTATAAAATTCAATAAAACACCTAAAACTTCGAATTACGAAGGTGTATGGTTATTATCTATACTATTATATAAAGCTGAAGAGTTTGTTTGTTTGTTTGTTTGTTTGAACGCGCTAATCTCAGGAACTACCGGTCTAAACTGAAAAATTCTTTTTGCGTTGGATAGCCCTTTGTTCGTGGAGTGCTATAGGCTATATATCATCACGCTATACCCAATAGGAGCGGGGCAGTAATGGCTAATCTCAGGAACTACCGGTCCAAACTGAAAAATTCTTTTTGCGTTGGATAGCCCTTTATTCGTGGAGTGCTATAGGCTATATATCATCACGCTATACCCAATAGGAGCGGGGCAGTAATGGTTAATCTCAGGAACTACCGGTCCAAACTGAAAAATTCTTTTTTGCGTTGGATAGCTCTTTGTTCGTGGAGAGCTATAGGCTATATATCATCACGCTATATTTAATAGGAGCGGAGCAGTAATGGCTAATCTCAGGAACTACCGATTCGAACTGAAAAAATATTTTTGTGTTGAATAGTCCTTTGTGGAGTGCTCAAAGTTATATATTATCACGCTATGACCAATAGGAGCGGAGCAGTAATGGCTAATCTCAGGAACTACCGGTTTCAACTGAAAAATTCGTTTTGTGTTGGATAGCCCTTTGTTCCTGGAGTGCTATAGGCTATCTATCATCATGCTATAACCAATAGGAGCGGAGCAGTAATGAAACATGTTGCAAAAACGGGGAAAATTATGAGTTTTGAGAGCTTCCGTTGCCTGCGGTGCGTAAACGGTTAAAGTTATGCAACAACGATGTATGACGGGATTGTTTCACTTAAAAAGTTCTAAATAATATAACAAAGTCCCTCGCTGCATCTGTCTGCCTTAACGTGTTAAACTCAAAAACTACCTAACGTATTAAGATGAAATTTGGTATGGAGACAGTTTGAGACCCTGGGAAGAACATAGGCTCCCGGGAAACTACTATTTTTATAACGGAAAACTTTAGCCTGAAAAACTTTATAACGCGGGCGGAGCCGCGAGCAAAAGCTAGTATAATATATAAAGTAAACAGTATATTTCAGTAAATGTCTAGAATTTTTCGTGCACACTCGTTATTAAGTAAATCATGATGGTACATTAATCACAATTGTTATAAAGTATGTTTCACTTACTCAATTATTTAAATTAAATACGTAAATTTACAATCAAATATAAATCATTGTCTAGATTTTGATCTACTCTCCGTCGAATTGAATCAACATTGACACATCGTGACAATAATTTCGAAGAGAATTGAATACTACGTTCTTAACTACGATAGAAATAAATTGACAGAAGGATATTAAACTGAGTATGTATTAAATACTGAGATTAAATATTACATTCAGAGCCATTGCTCAGAACATATTATTTGAGATAATATTACATGGAAAACAATGACAAGCTTGTCTTCTGAGATATTACACTTAAAATATTGTATGCTTTCGAAATGTAAATGTTGATATATTGAAACGTATTCCCAAAAAAGCAAAGTTGTAAAAATCTAGTTTATTCTTAGAGCATATTTCATTTCCATATCACTACATAGTATAATCCATATATTATAATTCTCTTTGTCTTAGAGTTTATTTTTCTCTGAGAATAACCGTCAGCTAATTCCAAGCTCTATATTTTTATTAAACTAATAGAATTGCATAAAATCTGTAAGCTGAACTCGGCTACTCTCAGCTTCAGTCAATGGTTTGAATGACTCGTCGCATGGTCTCGGCCTAGTTCCGTAGCAGTATATTATTATACTTTATGTTTTTATGCGCCAAAGAGAATACAAATACTACGTAAGATTATGCGCAAGGAACAAAGAGAGTTCGCAACACTGCTATACAAATAATTACTTCCTCTCACTCTTGCTACGGAAAATTGGTAATCCGACTGTGATGATTAAAGATTAACTCACCACAACACTGGCAAGATAATATCTCTCCGTTAGGCCAGTCAACAAAATAACATAATAATATTAATTACATGTATGGTTTTATATTAATGGAGATAAAACAAATACTTTTGAATTGTGTGAAAAAAAAAACAGTTATAAACATTTACTATAATTTATTCATAAAGTTGACGATAGTGTTACTTGTCATGATATTAAACGAAGCAATGTTACATAGAAAACAAAACAATATGTGACACTAAAAATTATTCTGTGATAAGAGTAAGCGATCAAAATGCAAGTAATACACGTTTGTCGTAAACACGCTAATATCGTTAATAGAAGCAATACGGATACGGCATGGGGAAGTATCTCGGATAGTCCATGTCCTCACAGTCGCAGCACATCGGCCGCCGTCGCCTGCAGCGGTATACGCGCTCTGTGCATCTGCACTGCACTTCGTCTCTCTCTCGCTCCTCCTCTTCTTCCACTTCCTCGAGGTCCAGCCTCCTGCGAGCTACATCAGCTCGCAACGCGTCGCCTTCGCGTGTTCTCTTTCTTCTCGCTCTTGGCGCCCCCGGAATATTTCCTTGATCGGGAAGCTCAGGCATGCCAGGTCGGCCCGCTAGTGATTGACGAGGCGTTGAAAACCCTACAGGTGGTTGATTGCTCATATCTAGAAGCGACAGCACTGGGCGCGATATATTCTGTTCGGAGATATCCTCAAGATCATGTCTGGGAGTGAACACCGCTTCTTCTTGGGCCAACGGTGCTGCAAATTGTAACTGGCTTTGATTAGTAGGGGATCTACTGCTTGTGACATGTTGAGGAGATCCAATTTGCCGTGGACGGACTGAACGCTGCATTAGAGGCGTGCCTCCGATGGTGGGGTCTTTAGGTTTTGCTAAATTAGAACCCGCCACTCCACTAGGCCCCGCCATTTGGCTAGTGCTAAAAATACCGTTCATATTTGAAACAGTTGGCATCTGAATTACTGGTTGTGCTTGAGAGGGAACAAAAGAGGCCACGCCACTAGGACCAGGGTGAACTGCTGGAATGGCACTTTGCATCATAGACAAGCGTTGGTCTTGTAGGTCAACTAGGCGTCTCATTTCCGATTGCGTACTGGGCGCAGCTGGTGAGGCTCCAAATTGTCTTCTAGGACCAGCCAGTGATTCATAGGTTGTTCCTGCGATCTGACGCGTGTGTAAGTTTCTTGAGGTGGGTCCGACGACACCAGGCCCGATGGATCCATATGCCCTTGGACTAGGAGCACCGGCTGGTTGGCAGCAAGAGGGGATTTGTTGCGATTGTGCTTGGGCCTCAAGTGCTTTCTTTTCACGCTCTATTCGCTCTTGTGTCCCTATCATTGTAAGCTGTTGTACATTTGGAGGGTCTTGGTATAGCACTTGTTGGTACTGTCCAAGGTGACCGCCTTTAGGTTGTGAACTAAGACTACTGTGGGTGGCCGGTTGGCAGCAAGGTGGAATTTGTTGCGACTGCGCTTCCCGGGCCTCTCTGTCACGCTGTAGTTGTTCTTGAGTGTTTAACAAGGTGAGCCATTGCGCACTAGTTGGTTCCTTGACAGGCAAGGCTTGTGGTAAAAGGTCCGCACCCACCATACTTGGTCTACCTGCTTCAGCTGGCGCCATAGTTACGTAAGGATCATCTAGACTTTCTATTAGGCTAATTGGACCACTATGATCCACAAAAGACGAAGAAAAAGGTACTTGCTTAAAAAACCATGGAAAAGAAGTAGGTGCATGAACAATTTTACGTCTATTTTTCAATCTATTAATGAATTCGTCTATCAAAAATGACAGGTTGCCTGCTTCTTCAGGTCGGGGAGAGAATTTTTCAAGGAACTTTGTCAATTCGTTCTTCACTTGTCTCATAGCTGAGTTGTCACACAAATTAGTTTGTTTTTCTATCTCATAGATTTTCTTCGCGAGTGAATCACGAAGTCTTCTTTTTTGTAACTGGTCCAAATGAGCATCACTCTGCGTGATCGGTAGATCTTGCAACCATTGTGCAATTTCGTGACCTAAAACTATTTGGTCACCCTCGTTTTGTAGGATATCCTCTGGAGGTACATTCACCTTTACCATAGCATTATATATATTATTAGCAAAAGTGTTAGGATCGAGGGCGGTGATGCGGTCGCCGCCTGGTAATAGTTGTGCATTATCGTAGAGTTTCCGTAAAGTTATTAACACTTTATCTTTGTATGCAATTGTTTTGGGTAAGTCCATTTCATGGTGTAATTTGTATAGTACATAGTCCTCGGCGATATTCAATTTCAAGAACTCCTCAAATAAATGTGCAGCGCTCTTAATTCTATCGTCGACCACAGGTCGCTGAGGCAAGCTGGATGATATAGCATCCCATAGTCGATACCTATAAGAGGTGGAAACATTTGCATTTATTATTGCTTTTATTGTGTCTCTGGCGCGTTCAATTAGATTTGCTTTTAGTAACATTTTTTTTGAAGTTAGTTCTTGGGAAGATGGGAGCGAGGACAGCAAATTCTCCAATTCTTCTTCAAAAAAGTCTTGTAAATAAAATTCGTTGCTGGATGTCGCTGAATCTATTTCTGCCTTAGCCAAAGCCATCAACACACCATTGCGTATGTTACGCTTTAGTTTTTCTGCTCGTTCTTGTTCTTGTGGGTTATTCGCGGCGATAGGGATTTGGGTGATCCACTCATCTAAATAATGTTCAAAATCTTTGGTAATTTTTGGTATTGATGGCACAATTGGACTTTCTCTGGTAGCTCCCATATTCGCAGGAGTACTCAATCGTCTACCCCGAGACACCCCACTAACTCCAGGTCCTACCTGGTTTATTGAATATGATGCTGGTTCACTCATTCGTCTGCCCGTTGCTCCGCGTTTTCTTAAGCCACCAGAAATGCTGTCACCACGACTTGCGGACCTTTGCATAGGAATTTGGACGAAATTATAACCAGGCTTATTTGGTGCAGCTTTAGCTGGACTTGTACTTTTTGTAGGGACAGGACTTCGAGGGCGTTCTACCACGACTCGTGATCTCACTAGACTATCTTGCAAGCTCATGGCCGGTACTGGTATTCTTTGTATCTGCGCCATCAATTCTGGTGCCCGGTCGAGTGCTTGTTGCATAGCTTCATCCCCTACTAACTTGTTAATCCATCGAAATATTTGAAACTTTAAATACTCAATCTCCTCTTCATTCGACGAGATTATAGAATTATTCATGCCAAGGAATCTGTGCCTGTCCACTATATCCCCAGCTAAATCATTGATTGCAACTTCTCTAAAACCTTTTTCGTTTTCATCAGCTCCAAGTATACTTGTCCACCAAGCTTCAATTATTTGTGTAAGTTGACTTGTGTACTGTTCTATGAGGGCCTCCTCATCAGCCTCAGTTCCAGGACTGTTACTAGTATTTTCTGGTTCATTTAGTTGAATTGACGCGTTCTGTACTGTGTTTTGGAGTACTACAAACGTTTGTCGCTTAACTTTTTCCATATTAAGTGCACTAAAAGTACGCATAAAACTCTTGAAACGTTTTACCAAAGTGTCAGCCAGACAAATAAAATAACATTCCGGTAGTTGACTTGTTTCCCGTAATGATATTGCTACCTCTTCTTTAACTTTATCGTTATCTCCCCATTGCAACTCATCAATGGAATCTATCAGAACGTCTATAACCTCCGTCTCGACATCTTGGATGCTTTTTGCATTTAAATTTAAATTAAACTTATTCATAAACATCAGTAACTCCTCCTTGACGAAACCTCTTACTTCTTCTTCAGTAGGTTGTATAAGTTTTCTAAAAGGAAAATAGTCAAACTTTTTATTTTGGGTTGTCCTTTCGCGTTGCTTGTGTCTGTTAAATTGTCTGGAGTTAGTATATAGAACGTCTTTAATCTTGTTAGTCAGTGCGTCTGCTAGATTATTCAATTGAACATTTCTATCACTATCGCTCGCGTCGAACGTCACTTGTTCAATCATTTGCATTATTTCAGATTTTGATATTTCTTCGGAATTGAAACATAGTTGTCTTAACTTTGCAGCTAGGGAGCTGACTATATGATCTAAACTGAGTCGTTCAAGAAGTTCTGAGTTCTTTGTGTGTATTTCTCGTAACCAGTCTTTGACAGTGTTTTGGAGGCTGTCGTCGTTTGGTACACCGATGTTTCTTGTGTGGCCTTTAAAAATATCAGGGTTTTTGGCTGATCTACAATTGTTTACATAGTGCCTACAGGTTGGTCTGGCTTTAAACCAGAAGGGAACGCTTTTAGCATGATCTTCGATACCCAAATTGAGTTTTCGTCGATTCTTTTTAATTTTCCTGACAAGCTCATCCCTAAAAGCTTGATACACTTCATCACCGTGACAGTCTATGCTTTGCAATAGTTGTAGCATTTCTTTTCTGAAGTCTTCTTTTCGTGTTCGTATTTCTTCCTGTGACTTGCTCTTTCTTCCACTGCGTTCATTGCACTGCCGTCTATCGACAGCGCTCAGCAACTCTATAGAGCTTGACGTGGCTTGAACGAACTTGCGGGTTTTCTTGGTGATATTTGTTGAGATTGTTTGTACTGATTTGAAGGCAGACCCTGTGGAACCGACCGCGACTGGTACTTCTGGGCAGCGCTGGGTGATGGAGCATATCGGCGACAGAGGGACGGCTACCTAGAACAACGGAGTAGGTTGTAGCTCTAAGCCATAAAGATCATATTATGATAAAGCATCTTTGAAGAAACACACATTTCTCTTAGACGGCTCCACACGCGGCAAGGTCGCTACTTCTCTGGACATCATTTCAACAACTGCTGCAAAACATATTTAAAAAATTCAAATTTTATTGGGAACTGGCAACTTAAATATTTAAAACTCTAATTTCTATTATCAATACCTTGAATCTCCACTGAAGTTGTATCCTGGAATACAAAGCGAAGTTTGGATTAATATATAAAAAGCTTAAGCAAATCAAGTATTTCAATATTAATTTCATTTGCACTCTGGAAGCCGTGTTTAATTGATATAAGTCTATAATATGATTAAAATTTTATGAACTTCTCACTAGTTTATTCTATACTTCCAGATACTTATAGTAATTACGCTAAAGTTTAAATAATTAATACAAAATGTATTCTTCATATTATGCAGCCATATAATAATATATCTCAAACATCACGGGAATTAAATGTTATGGGGAAGAGTTAGTCACTTAATACAGGGTAAATTTTTAAGACAGGGCAGCTTAAACGCTGTAACTACAAATAAGATTTCTTAGGAGAATGTCTATTGTTTTTCAAAATATTACGATCTACATTGACTGATCTTGAAAAAATTTGCAATTTTGAAGAAAATTAGCAATTTACGCAAAAAACGTAACGTCTCGTACTACTTAGAATCAAAAGACTATGGGACCATTAAAGGTTTGACAAATTTAACCTTTTTGAGTACTATATACTATAATACAGTTTGAGTCACTGCCCACAGAACTTATTCTTTGGTTATACTAAACATCACAGTAACTACAGGGATGGCCATTTCAATAAAAAACAGATCGAAGTGGTGGTGATGGTTACCGTGGCTTTGTTTCGGGCCCGGCTCTGGTGTTCGTCTGAACAATGATCGCGTATCGTCCCTCCGTTCAAGTAGCAAGGCTAAAATCAATTAGAAGTATTTAAATTCAGCTTTTTGGATTAGTGGCAGAGCGTTATGTTATTTTAAAAATTAATCAGACTAGATAACATTATATTGGTACCTGTCCTGTCGAGTGTTTAAGACTTTCCCGTGTCCGCTTCGACATATCCCGTAAGCACCGGACCTCAAAGTTCTTGCAAAAGGGAGAAGTATTCAACTCCAAACACATATCACACCTCTTCGGCCTTCCCTCTCTGGTGGGTGATTCATCGGTCTTCACTTTAGGTCGTATAGTCACTTCGGGCTCGTAGCCCCTGTGGCGCGTGGGCGAGGCTCTAGAATCTCTATCAAGCGTATGATTGGAGTTGCATTCTGACAATCTGGTTGGTGACAAACGACTTCTTGCGCATATTTTCGACGCTGCAAAAGAAATAATTACTAAATTATAGAGGACTAGGTAACTCATGAAATTGTTTTATTGTTTTTAATTCCTTTTGAGGAAATATTGATATCTAACTGACCGTGCTTGGCCTGCGTGTAGTTGACGAGCCTCTCGACTATTTCCGAGGACCTCTGTGGCGACATGTTCGGATACTTCCTCAAGGAGTTGGCGAACGAGTCGGGCTCGTACGAGGGCCGCGGAGCACATACAGATCCTAGAAAATTATATCCTTGATTGACCATTTTCTATTCAAATTCTACCATTAAGTAAAAAGTAAGAAGTGTTTCTTATAAAGTTGGGTTAAGTAACTGTCTTCGTACCTCTGTCAGGCCAGGACATGCCTCCTCTAAACTGGGTGCTCGGTCTAACTGGGCTGTACTTCTCACCGCTGCCGGTACCGCCCACTTCAAAGTTACCGTGACCTGAGGACATACGTAACACCGGCACTATAAAATCCAATAAAGCATAATAGTACTGTTAGTTTACTAAGGAAAAATAATGAGGAATACCGTTATTTTGAGAGAATATCTGAATTTGTTCCTTACTGGGAGTCAACTCGGCACGTTGAGGCGGAAACTCTGCGAGATGAATTTGCGGCGAGGTCGGACTGACGTTGCAGTGTTGTACCTGGGGATAAGTGACCACCTGATGTCAGCAGACAGAATGTGTTCTTGTCCAACATATTATATGCAGTTTGTTATTCGATAAACCCATCCTTTGTCCTCTACTTATTCCTAACCAAGTGTTGTGTTCTATCTAATCACTTTTTTCCGGCGCAGAGTCGTAAGCATAGCTATAGAATTTCCATTGACTGTTTATCTTTGTTTTATACTGCATAATACTATAAAATTCTATTCATTGTCCCTTGACACGATATTTATAAAAAATAATAAATACCTTATAGATGCTAGCGTACCGTCCGTCGGTGGCCTGCGCGGAGGAGTCGCAGCGCAGCGGCGGCTCCGTGCATACTTCAGACGTGGCACGTATCGGTTCCGGCACATCTCGCGACACGTGGATACACGTCGGCATCGGCGGATGAGCAACTAATGATACATTCTTGGTAAATGCTGTCTCATTTATCATAAAATCTCACGTAAAAGAATAATTGATACCGGAGTTAGGCATGAGAGTATACCGCCTGCTGCCTTCCAACAGTGTCACTGCAAGCCCAGCATCCCGCAGCTCTCTCACAACGGCCACCATGCCGTCGCCCCCCTCCATCATTCATTAGCTACGATCCAGGGGAATATGCTAGAAGGGAAATCAACAGTCAAAAATTGATTATTATTCATGACATTTATGAAAGATGAAATATTTACCGTCATTTTAAGCAATCTCAAGAAGGAGTAGCACAGGTCCGGCCTGTAGCAGGCTTGCCAGTCTTCCGCGTGGGGCATGGGCCTAGAACGAGGAACCTGGTTTTTTAAATTGACCACCTTCAGTTGTTGGTTGGCTGTTCAGTAAATATGAAGGAGTTAGTTTTGGAAACCGAGTTCAGCATGGCCACTGAGTGACTGGTATAACTTTTACTCATTCTCTTCCATTACACCGTGATCACACTGCGTAATGGGTCGCTAAAGGACAAATGAAGGCAAAGAGGTAAGACTATGCATGCCCATAATATATGCTGGGTAAACATACCAAAAATTACTAATAATTTCTATACTCGTAAAAGGTTACTCATACGATAATAATAAAACTGAGAAAATAAATTTCTAAATAAACTATCACAATTTAGAATTTTGCTGCACTCATGGTCGAATTTCTGTTGAATGACAATAATCTGACAGAATATTTATTGTTTATTTTACTTTTCCATTTTCAACTTAAACCAGTTACTTGTTCCAGGAGCATAATATCTAACCTCAAAGAGAATTATAATATGTATCGACTATCGAAAAGCTGGTATTTATTTATGACATTGCC
Source organism: Manduca sexta (assembly GCF_014839805.1). Taxonomy (NCBI): domain Eukaryota; kingdom Metazoa; phylum Arthropoda; class Insecta; order Lepidoptera; family Sphingidae; genus Manduca; species Manduca sexta. The sequence goes on from NC_051132.1 coordinate 13,099,259, forward strand.
TCAACTTGCCCTACCCACCATATAATAATACTACCTACTCCTTATGTCATTGTATGTTGGTATCAATCATGATTCTAAATGATGTCTCATGATAGCTTAGTATAAAAAAAAATATTTTTCGGGATAAATATTTACCCCTGGAAAAACAATCAATATATCCTAAAAGCGAAAATTATTAATTATAATTGATTTAGTAGTTCATGAGATTAGCAAAACAAAAAAAAACAACAAAATCCATTTAAAATATATTCACGATTTCGCATACATCACAATACAAACATTAATTTCTAAAATATAATCGCGTTGGATAGGGACAGTGCACGCCACAACACTTTGGACAACGCCTCATACACTCGTCCCTGCACGAGGGGCCTCGCTCCTTTCCATACATATTAGACAAACCTGCCTCTTTGCATCCGCATTTGTAGGGCTCTTTTGTATCCTGTTCTTCAAATTCATCTTCAGAGATCAGCACTTCACGTCTAGAAGAGGTACTACATAGAGGACCGTCATGAAAATTCCTAATACCATACGCCTGTTCATGTCTTTCTGGTCTCTTGCTGGCAGCTTGAGCAGTTTCCCATGATCCAAGGGCAGTACCTCGTGGCCGAACTATTTTTCTTGACCTTTCTTCTCGTCTGGGTGGAGATTGATCTCTTCGTTTCTGTCTTTTTGCAATAGCAGGCATATCCTCCGGTAAATTACACTGGAAAGGTCTGATACTATTAGGCGTAGGTCTTGGTGGAGGCATACAGGTTCGCGGTATCGCAGAACTTCGCCCTGGTGAGAAACTATATGGAATGAATCTTGGCTGACATTCACAACTAGATGACCTCAAGTCTTGGGGATCAGTTTCGGGTTGGATGAGGTCACAAGGCAATAGACGTTCCTTCTGGCCTTTTCTTGACCAGTTATATTCTTTATTGCATATTTCTGGCGATATAGGGCAAAAGGGTGTTTCCGATTGAAGGCTGACTCGATGTCTGCGAAGACCGCATATGGGTGACTGACAGACGTGCGGGGCTTCATCTATTTGAGTGGCCGCTTGAATAGATGGACTTCTTGGAATACTTGAACGTTCTTCCCAGGATCTTATCTCCGTTTGACTTTCAGCGTCAACTGGCGATGGACTAATGGCTGCATCTTTTCGAATTGGCGAAGTTCTTGGTCGTCTTTCAGAGATGGATCTTTCTCTTATTCTTTGAAGATGGTCACGGTCTTCTGAACTGAGAGTACTTGGAGGGATCCGAGGTGTCAGGTTATCCGTAACTCGGAGCGATCGATCTTGCTCCTGTGATATAGTGGGTGGGACTGGATGTTTCATCTGGTCAAAATCTAAAGTATTCATTGCTGTTGGATTAAATTTTCTCAAAGCTTCTGTTCTTTTTAACTTATCAATTAATTTTTCAGCGAAATCACTGACTTCCTCGTCCCGCCAATATTTCAAAGGAAGTTTCTTAGTCCATTTTAAAATTTCATTTTTTAATGTTCCTTCATAGTCGTCAAGCGAACTTTTCTCTTTCTCCAGTTCGTGCAATCGTTTAGACATTAGTGATATAACTCTATATGCTTGAAGTGCCTCCGCGGGAGTTTCTTGATTTAGCGGTAATTTGTTTGCGTAATCAGTGATAAAATCTTTGATTTTAGTTTCCTCCACTTCATCACGAATTGAATCTTCGCTTGAGAAAGACACGTTGTTGAGCCTTTCATATAGTTGTTTACTAAGTTTATCGGGCTCAATTGGTGTAGTAGGATGTTTTTTAAGGTAATCGTTACAGAAATTTGAAATTTCTTTATTTATTTTATTTTTGTATTTTTCCCTTTCTTCTGGGTTGCCACCATAAAAATGTAAATTTATGAAAGCATCAGCTACATTATCTTTTACAACTTCAAAAGAATTATATTCTTCAGGTGACAAATTTTCAGATGTAGGTAATGTTTTCGATATAGTGTCTCTGAGTTGCTGTTTGTAAATTTGTCCAGCTAATTCGCTTTTAGCATTATCTTTTGCTTCTTTAACTTTATTAACTAAATTCTTTTTTAGTTCATTTATAGTACCTTCACTACTTTTGCTAGGTTGTGAAATACTGATCAAATTATCCAACTTTTCTTCTAAGATATGTGTATAAAGAAAATCGTCATTAATTGCCTTTGGGTTCATATTGAGCTCTTCTATTGTGTTCTTTAATTTTCTAGCGATATGTTCTTTCATAGCTTTAGTTTTTTCGCTTTCTCTGGATAATTTTCCTTTTTCAAATAATAGACTATCACAAAATTTGCTAATATTCTCAGATAAAATATCTGCAGCCCTTTTTTCAGTATGTATAGGACCAAAACTTGAGTCTATGTCAAGTAAAATATCTTCATATAGAGAATCAGGTACTTCCTCTACCTCAGAAGCTTGTATGTTTCGTAATAACTGTTCTACCTTTTTATTTAAAAAATTCTCCTCGTTTAGCTTTACAGGATCTATAGGTAAGATTTTTAATTGTTTCTTTATTTCTTCTCTTAAACCTTTTTCATCTCCTCTCAGGTTATTAAGATTTTGTTTAAATTGTTTTGTTAAGGCTTCAAACTGCCTACTATCTCTGTTTTGTTTGTCAACAATCGGCAGAGAATTGATCCACTCGTCGATGCTATTATCAAGATCATTGCGAATCGTTGCGTGACGAGCTGAAATGCTTTGAAACATTTGCAGTTCTTTTAAATGCTGTAAAAGAAGTTTAGCTGTATTCCTTACGAAATTTGGATCTGATTTTTTCTTTGCATCCATAGGAAACTTTTGAAGGTATTTGACTATTTCGTTTATGAAAAGTTCATTGGTGTTTATATTTAGTGATGTTGTGAGAGCAGTTTCAAACACGTTTGTTAGTCCTTTTGCCATACTCACTACAAGTTTTTCTTGGGTGTTTCTATCCTGTGCATTAGCTGATTGGTAATAAGGAAATACTTTTAGCCAGTCCATTATACCTCCATGTAAGTTTTCCTCTATAAATTCATTTGAATCTTGTTCTAGCATCCAACTTAGGTTTTTGGAAAAACCTTTACTCGTTATCTTTTTCTTTAGATCTTGTGCTACCTTATTTATATCATCTTGACTAGAGTATCTAAAAAAAATCTGTAACCATTCTTTAATTACATAATCTACGTTTTCACCCTCTACGTGTTGTAAATTTTTGGCTAGCTCACTAATCATTTGGTTTTGGTATTTTTTATCAGTTGACTGGTGTAAATACTTTGGAATGTTGTCAACCCATACTGATATTTCATCTTGTAAAGCGTCTAAATAATTAGGTATTTGTCCTTCAGATTTCTTAACATGTTGTCTAATTCCCGATGGTTTTGCTAATTGTGGCACGGCTACTCCTCTAACAGAGTTCATTAATGCTTCTGTTTGAGGTAACACGATATCAAAATCTCGTGCATCCATGATTTTGTTTAGCCAACGAAAGACTTGATATTTAAGGTTCTCCAATTCTTCAATTTCTGAAGGTTTTACACTCGCATTCAATTGTAAATATTTCTGTCTATCAATGATATCGCCAACTAAATCGTTTATAACTATTTCTTTGAAACGTTTAGACTCGTCTTCATTTAAACTTAACGGCATTTTGTCGAGCCAACTTTTAACAACTTTTGTCAAATCTTCTCTGTATTTATCCTCCTCAGGCATTCGTTGTTGTGTTAAAAGAGAGTTATCGTCAAAATGGATTGACGGCAAAGAAGTATCAAAAGTAAGGCGCCTCGGTTGAAAATAAAAATCTCTACGAGGTGTTGATGTTTGGAAACCGGAGCCGAGCAATCTTGTTGTTAATTTGTCGGCTAACTCTTTCTGTGTAGTATTAGATGGTACAGGTGTACTGTTTAAAAAATTTTGAACTTCTTTAAGCACTGATTCTTTATCATTATTATTCTGTAGTAATTGTGATACATTGTCAATAAAAGCTTTTGCATTTGTTCTTATATTTTCTCTGGTGCTAGGACTAAATTCAACCAAAATATCATCAATATAATCAAAAACTGTTCTCTCCACATTTTGTCTTAAATTTTCTTTTTGCTTAGGCGCTAAGGCTAAAGCATGACGTGGGGATATAGTACTCCTAGTAAAATCTTGACGAGTTGGTTCTAAAGACATTTCCCTTGTTCGCTTAGTAAATTTTGGTGAAACATCTCCAGTTTGCTCATCTGGAATTGTAGTTTCGTCTAAAATGTAACCATTATCCTTTATAGTCTGCGCTTTAGTCCCACGTATCATTTCATCTGGTAAGAGGTCAGAAATACTTGCTACTGAGTCTTCTTCATATTCTGTAGCGGATTTTCTTGTTTCGTCTCTTTCTTCTTTGACCTCACGTGTTATGGATTTCGTTGCTGATTTCTTTTGCTCTTCAGTTATAGGCATGGTTTTAGTAGAATTGATGACGGTATCAGCTAGATTTTTAGCTTCTTCGGGTGTCATGTTACCTTCATGTTGCAATAATTTTACTAAATCTTTTTTAGCATTCGATGTTTCATTTGATAAAACGTTTTCTATATTATTAGATAAAATATTAGTAATTTTGTGCTGTAAATTTTTTTTTACTTTACTATTTAGAGGTATAGAATCAGTTTCTAATATACGGGATACTTCTTCAGATATCGTTTCTTGAAAATTTTTTGCTAGTTTTCGAGGTTTTCGTTTCCTTAATTTAAGTTTATCCATTAACTTTTCTGCAAGTTCTCTTACAACTTTCGGGTCAATATCTATACCATGTTTTTTGCAAAGAGCATTAATCCAATCTTCTATTACTTCAAGCAAAGCGTCATCATCATATCCTTTCATTTTCAACTCTTGCAATTCTTCGGCCAATTTTGCTACTAAGAGATCTTCATTAAGAAACTTTGATAATTCCGGAGTATCCTTAAGCCAGTCAAAAATAGATTGAACATATTGATCAGAAGGGCTCTTCGGTTTTGTTGGGTATAATTTATCAATTAACTTCTGTGCTAATTTATTTTTGGTGTTTATGTCCAGAAGAATATTTTTATTTTTGTAGACAGTTTGTAACCAATTCTCAGTATCTTTTTTCATTAATTCTTTTACATGTTCTCCATCCGTAACATTCTGTTGTAAGTCTGTGAGTGTTTTTGATAAATCATCAATAACTTGGATATTATCCTTAACGTAAAAATTGTTTTCGGTAAATTCTGACGTAGTATCTATCCATTCGCATATTTTGTTACGAATTTCATTGTATTGTGCATTTTCTTTTGTATCAAGGGGTACCAAATCGTCAGCCAATTTATTTGCCATAAGCGTAATAACATCTTTATTAATTCCTGGTATATCACTCAAAACTTTTATTATTTCATTTTTTAATGCTTCTTTATAAGCATTATCATTCGATACTCTCTCAACAGCTTTTAATCTCTTTACTAAATTATCAATAATTTTTTCTCTATCTTCGGGTTTTATTTGGTCTTTGAAAGGCAATTCATTAAACCATGAAATAATTTTCTCTTTAAATAAATCCTTTTCCATGAATTGTTTCAATCTGGTTATTAAGTTTCCTGCTATTTGATTCTTAAATATAGTTTTATCTTTATCATTCTCTGGGCACCACATTGGTAACACGTTTAAACATTTATCGATCTCTTCTCTTATCTTTCCGAAATCACCATCTTTTATCATCTTTTGTAGGTTCTCTATTAACTTTTTCGACAGCATGCAGCGCAAGTATTTGTTGTCCTTTGTGTCATCGGAGTACACCGGTATCTCTTTAATCCAATCGAGTACTTCTTTTTGGATTCTACGACCTGTTTCTGATTTGCAAATGCAGGGCAGGGGTCTTTTGCAAAAACAACAAGTTTTGACAGATGCTGGACATGTGCTTGGGAGCTGTTAGGGGAAAATGAAATTAGAAATGGAAGTACTGAGTATTTTGAAATATGTAGATGCAAAGTTAGTAATATCTCAAATTGCCGCAATCTCTGGTGTATGTATATATGAAAATTCTTGTAAATAGTGATGTTCATAAAAAAAAACAGTTGCTATAGTTTTTCTGTTTTACTTCACTGTTCCATTATACTTACAGCTGTTGATGATTTTGATTTGGTCATCACGCTTGCTTCTCGGACCACAGGTGGAGGACATGCTGTCAAATAAAAGGATCATTATTTTTAATATTATTTACTAAAATCTGTATAAGCTATTATAATATACAAGGTAAATCGGTGAAGTCTGTCGATTATATCGCTAATTTAGGAGGTTATCAAATGTTAATTCACCCGATAAGTTACAATATATAAGTAGCTCCAATTCCAATTAATTTTAATTAGCTCTATGAAATGTATTGTTAAGGTATTTATTTTAAAATGACATATTATAAATATTTCATACACGAAGACGCACCACAGCATTTTTTAAGGCAAGGGTGTTGCGGGGTAAGGCGACTGATCGAAACTTTAGTCGCGAGCTTTCAGCATTAGCAGCACACGAATAGTAAAGTTTACGTTGTGAAAATCTTTGAATACGTCACGAAAGTTGCTCTACTTAAAAGTTTTGTTATTATTTATTATAAATTTAAAACGACATAAAAAACCAGGGGCTCCATGTTCGGATGTCTGTAAGTTTTATAGGACCGATATTGAAAAGTGTTTATTTTCATTTCATTAGTAGGGAACCGTGGAATTCGAAGTGCGCTCGTAGTGCTCACGCACATTGTAAATCCTAAGCAATTACAAAAAGTGGGGCGCGTCTTCCTGGATAACATTATCTATAAAATACCTATGTTCAAATAATTATTAAGATACTCTTATTATTGATATTATTGTAGATATATCCTAATGTGATTTTGTATATAATATAATATTTTCAAAGATACTTCATACATTTTGTAATATCTTTAATAACGGTATAATTGGCCAACACACTTGTCTCTTAGTTTCATTAATCTCTAGTGATTACCTTGAATTTCAATGTTGTTGAAGTCAGAACACTGCAAAGAGAATAGATATAGTATAAGTACACTTATTAGTCTAAGACATAAGTATTGAAAGCTTTGCAAAATTTTGAGATGGATGCCTATTTAGTTTCTTATATTGGGGATGCTTCCGATCTTTCTAAGGCACACAGAGTCATTTTAATGTCGCGCTAATTTAAATGAAACCACATATTTATAATCTTGAATAAGGTACTGGACCCGTAGATGTATAATAAAAAAGAAAAAAATAAATAAGTAATTTCAACTTTACACACTATTACTAGTCCAAGAGAATTCGTCGCATCGGCCACGTCACACTTTCAGTCACAAATATATTCACGCATACGCCATATTCGCAATAAACTAAAAAATGATAAAACAATCAAGAGTAACATCGGGATTTTTGATGGAAGTATTCGTTATTCATGAATGTTTTTTGGCACAATTAACAGAGGTAAAGAATAGTATATGATTTAATTTATTAACGCAATGTGAAAGCTACCCTGTTGGAACGTCATCGTCATTTCAGCTGGGAATCGTCCACTGCTGAACATATGCCTCCCCCATTGAGCGCCACAGGGACCGGTTCTGGGCCGCCCTCATCCATCGGACTCCGACGACCCTCACCAGGTCGTCGGTCCATCTCGTGGGGTGCCTGCCGACGCTGCGTCTCCCGGTTCGTGGTCGGCACTCCAGAACTTTTCCGCCCCAACGGCCATCAGTTCTACGAGCTATGTGCCCTACCCACTGCCACATGAGTTTCGTTTGAGTTGGAACATAGTAATTGATATTAAAAACTAATTTGCACCGTGAATGATTCAAATTTTTGTCAGTTTCGAACAAAACAAATAGTAATAAAAAGTAGTTTTTTTTACAGGCCCTTAAACCACTACTACACGAAGAGAGCTGCGGAAATGGAATATCTTTTCCGATATGCGTTTGTAGCGGCGTAAAGGTTAACGCCGATTGTACCGCCACACATTCCAAGATGCCAAATGGAATTGGTGAGTATTTCTGACGGTATTTAGTCATGGAGATAACATACAGACATGTAATAATATCAGCCCTGTATTATATACTGTCCCACTGTTGGGCACGGGCCACCTCTACTACTGAGAGGGATTAGGCCTTAGGCCATGCTGGCCTAGTGCGGATTGGTAGACTTCACACACCCTCGAAAATTGTTATAGAGAATTTCTCAGATTTGCAGGTTTCCTTACGATGTTTTCCTTCATCGTTAAAGAAAGCGATAATTCACAAAGAATACATACATATTTTTTTAGAAAAGTCAGAGGTGATTTGAAGCTGCGGACATTCGTCTCGGCAGCCGTTCCACAACCAACTAGGCTATCGCCGCTTTTTTCGAGATATAGACATCATTTAACATGTTATTTTATGTATGTACCTACATTTAAAAAATAAAATAAAAATACAAATAATTTATAATTTTCTTAAGCATTAGATTTTGCGTAACTTGGGTTTTTAGTATTTCATTAATTTCGTATAAAATATAAGTTGGCATATATCTTAGAAATGCTTTCGAATATAAGTTTCTAGGATTCAATACGCACGGCAAAGTCACTGCACTTGATTGTTAATAGAAACTTACCGACTTTAGTCCGCTGTGTTGGTGTTTCTTGTGTTGATTGTAACGTGTTTGAATCTTTGGACATATCTGGGAACCACGCAACATGTTAACAAAGTGAATAGCTTACCTACAATTTTGTTCAAGCCCTCAGTTGGCTCATTCATCTCATTTCACACATTAATTCTGTTACCTATTCAATGAATAGCAATACTCACATTATTTGGAGGACCACATCGTAGCGTGCCGCATGGATCTTTCACATCGGCAGCAGCTGTTTGGGGACGAAAACATTTACTAGTTTAAACTATAGCGTGGTTTTGTATAGCATTATGAAATCTTAACAAAATCCATATCATTGCATAAATTCTTTGTATTCGGTCATGAATTTATTATTACAGGTCATAATCTAAAGCCGTACGAACATTTAAATGTCTTTTACGTAGTTTTCTTTTCGTTAGCCAGTGGGCAAGTCCAGGTTTTATTTTAAATATAGATGTCGCCATTAGAGAGCTATTTCCAAATAAATTATGTTTCAACAATATCACTGGACATCATAAAATATAATTACCTTCCGTATCCGCTTTGTTTGTAGAAGTCTGAAACATTAATTGTTTGAATTAACTTCATTTGTTTTACATTTAAAAAATGACATTATTTCTGCTACAACGCGACGTGACTTGGCGACTTTACATCTCACTTATATCATCTCATCACATCACGTCAATCTCACTGATGGTAAATATCTGGGAAACAAACTTGTACGGTACACTATGGCATTTTAATCCCGACTAGAGTACTAGCCGAATATATAGCGGCTGGTACACAAGCTATCAGTGGCGAAAGGTGAAATTTTCCGAAAACGAACCCGACACAACATATAAGTACTAATAACACGATCTACGCGGTCTGACAAACATTCTAATGACAATTAGATATTACCTAAATTACGCAAGACGGCGGAAGGAAATTTATGAACCCTTTGCCATTGGAAATATTATATTTTAAAATTATTATACATTTACACAATGATTGTGGCTTATGGTCCTCACCGACTGTCCGTTTGTTTGCAAATGATGCATCCTTCTGTGGTGGCTGTACCTGGTCTGCACGCTCGGACACATCTAAAATACACAGTACAGAGGCATATAAATTAGTTGATTGTTTATCTATAAACTGGAATATCAGTAACGGGAAACAAAGTAAAGACTGTCCATAACAGTAGCGACTGTCAGAAATTTGAATTTAAAAGCACTGTATATGACGAATTTCTGTGCTATGTAATTAATATAATCATAATTATCGGCCTGTACCAGTCGACTGCTGGACTAAGGCCTCGTCCAACACTCGTTATTATACCCTGACTTTTACTTGTAGTATCCAGTTTCTGCCAGTGACCTTACGCCAAACACTCCATGGCGAAACATGGTTATAAACAAAACCAAAGTAGACTGAGCCCAATCAGTCACCAGTCTCGCATACCAAACATCTGTCACTCAACATCAGAATCTGAGTCCCTTTCTCCTACAGTCGATTTGAGTCCTTATTATAGGTTTAAGTTAGATAGTAGATACCATAGGAACTTCATCGCAGATGTTTCGGATGGCGTCCTTGATGTATTTCGTGACGTCTGTGAGGTATCGCACTTCGGTGCCTCTGGTGTTCCATCCGCGAGGCTTGGTCCTTCGCAAATAGTCGTACGCGGTACTTGGATGTTTGTCTCTCAAGCTGGGAAGAGCAAGATGGCAATAGTTTCAATTTCTTCCTGTAGAATACTAAGACTATATTTACAGGAGTACATTTCGGTTTCAGGCTCTACCTCCGAAGTATTTCCAGTGAAGACTAAATAAATTCTGACGAATTATGAGGGGCCTAATTTTCTCGTTGGTCAATATTGTGTTTTAAATACACTATACCTATCATTAACATAAGTGCCGTGTGGTTACTTACTATGCTAGCATTAAAATTTTGTGAGCATGTACGTTATAAAGAGCTTGTAAGCATGAATTTCCGTCTTTGAAGTCGGTTCGATATATATCAGGATACTCACCTGTGTCGACTTTTCTCCCTAGGTTTTCCTTGGTATTTTATCTCGTAGGGCGTATTTATTGTTTTGTCTGTCCTTTCTGGTTTCGTTCTGGTGCAAGTCTGGACGTTTTTGGAACATTTGTCTGTTTTTTCAGGTTTTGTGGCAGCTGGACTCGACTCGCGGACATTGCGTGTGTGATACGAGCTTTTAGAAACTGAACAAATATCAATCATTGTAAGTATATGTATGAGGTGAGGTGTAGCTAGTTTTCTTTACATTAACAAGATTGTTTCACTGAGGATAGCATTGCGAGGTCCTAAACGGAAATGACTACGATCCGTACTAACAAAAGCGACTTAGTTTATTCTAAAGGAGGGAAATGCTATGCTGGTTAGACAGTTTCTCAATACATTGCGCATGGTAAACCATCACTGTACTTACGCATATCTGAAGCACTGTTATTCGTTAATGTGTTTAGATTAATTCACTTTAGTTGGCTATCAGATAATCATAGTAATAGAAAACTAAGAAATTGACGATACTCGGGGTCACTTAGTCCTCTTATTATTAATTAGTATTATGAGTTTTAGTATATGACGAGATACGTAACTTACAGCTTTTATTCTGTGTGTAAGTGAGCAGCCTCTGTACCAGTTCTGTGGACAGCGACCTGTTGGGCGACAGGCTCGGGTACTTGCGGAGAGAGTGAGCAAATGCTGATGTATCCTCGGATCGGTATACAGAACCCACTAGAAATAAAACAGCATACAAATATTCTCGTGCAAATAGTGCGTGGAGATTTTAAATGACAGATTAGCAGTAGTAACGCAAAAACAACTTTATAGCGTTCGTTTTAAGATAATTGAAAGTAAAATTTAAATTTATTGACAAATGCTACCTAGCAATGCCGATGTCATGATACTGAACTGACTGAGAATGAGTTACTTAGGTGAGAGCTACTGAAGATAACTAGAAATTACCCAGAAGCTAATGCCTGAATAATGATTTATCCAAACTGGCACCACAAAGTGACCCCACCGCACCTGATGGTAAATGGAATGGGGTCCAATAGAATGTCGACTGACGAGAGATGAGTACTCCTCTATTTGATAATGTCTGTCTCATAGGTAATGCAATCATACCTTGACGTCGTCCTATCTCTTTTTATTTGCCAGCAATTTTCCACTCATACCTCTATCAGTCCAATGCAGATTTCCTCTGCAGGAACGCGTGCTCCTCACCGGCGTGTACTGGCACTCGCTGCCCCTCCACCCTGGGACTACGAAGTTACCCTCAGCTATAACAAAAGCAGTTTTATATACTGGATAAGTAGACTAGTGTCCCAGCCTGATATAGGCTAATTATAAACCATTGCAATAACACAGAATTTTGTGTTTTTATGCACTACGCTCATCTTAATAGATAAGATTGTATGTTCTCTTCGTTTTTAAATAATAATTCCCAAATACCTAGTCTTGCCATAAATATTGTAATAAAGAAAAAAGAAAATTGTTAACTGCAAATAACATTTATTACTTTTACAGTGTGTCAGTTTAATACATAAATATAAAACAATTAAAAATATAAAAAGCTTATTCGAAGTGGTCTCCATTGGCTGCAATACAGTCCTTTAAACGATGAGGCCAGTTATCAATAGAAGCACGCACTCTTTCCATGGGAAAATTCTTCACTGCCAATCGTATAGATTGTTTTAGGGACTCCAAATTATCATGGCGTTTAGAGCAAGCTGTACTCTCTAAAACTGACCACAAATCATAATCCAGCGGATTAAGATCGGGACTAGACGACGGCCAGTCTTCAGCTCTGATGAAGTCCGAAACGTTCGATTCCAACCAAGACTGCGTGGACCGAGCTTTATGACCCGGCGCCGAGTCTTGCTGGAAGGACCATACTTGGTTATTGAACATGGTGATGTTAAGGGGCTTAACTACCTTCTCAAGAATGGTATCTTGATACACTTGTGCCGATGTTTTGATACCTTTTTCACAAAAATATGGCTCAGTCACTCCTTCATAGCTAACACCCCACCAAACCATCACTGAAGTCGGATAATGTCCACGTTGCACTCTGTCGACTAATTGGGAAGCTTCCTTAGAGCTTTGAGCATAAATACGGTCATTTTGTTTGTTAAAATGTTGCTCAATTGTAAAAATTTTCTCATCCGTAAACAAAATTTTTCTGTGACCTCCCTTTGCGTACCGCTTCAGTAGTTGTTTCGATTTTACCACCCTATTCTTCTTTAAATTATCAGTTAAGAAATGGCCAGTGCGTCTCTTATAGGCTGCAAGTCCTAAGTCATCTTTTAAAATACGCGACATGGTTCTAGGTGCTATCTTCATTTCCCGAGATAAAATCTTTTGCTTTCGGACAGGATTTCTTCGAATTCTTTCCCTTACTGCTTTGACCACCTTTTTCGTACGAACACTACGTGGACGGCCAGATCTTTTCTGTCACAAACAGAGGAGGTCTCATTGTACCTATTAATAGCCCGGTACACAAACATTTTACTAATACCAAGTGTATGGAGAGTTTTAAAAATTGCATTTGGCTCCATACCTACTTTGTGTAATGCTATCACAGCGATTCGGTTCTCTTTATCACCCCACACCATTTTAATATCGCAAAATATTTTACAATGTATTGGCGCCAAAATGAGAAAACACAATGAACAATCGTATAAAAATGACAGATTCGAAATTCAAATGTAATATTTTTTTATAATTAAGTGTAACAGTATTTATGGCCAGACTAAGTATATGCAGAGAAAACTAGTTTGGATATTATAATATTTTGTACCAGACGGGATAGCTATATTGTTTGGGGAGTTAAAACCAACACGTCATAGTCAAAAGACTATGTGTTGTCGTTTATAACTGGTTCATCGTTCGCAAAACCAAACAGTATTATCGTTTTACCGTGCCATACTTAAAAGTTACTAACTTAAATGAGGTGCCGCTCTTTGTGGGGGAAACTCTGGTAGATGGACTGATGGCGATGCAGACTTTCGACCGCAGTGGGCTAGCTGTAAATCAAATGTTTTATCACCTAGTCTTAGTTATTGAGATTGATGAGCAAATCTATTCGCATTCGTCAGTAAAAAAGAGAAGCGGTAAACATTCTCTATGCCAGGACCATCAGTAAAGTCTCTGCAATCTGGCCGCGCCGGTTCTATAGTACTGTAGATCAAAACTGAAATTATTGTGGCTCTAAACAACTCCACATATTATAAGTTTACCTGATACACGGTTGCATACCGCAAGTCGTTTGCCTGGGTACTGGAATGCTGTATAGATTTGAATCTGGTGTTTATGCCGAGTGAGCGGCGCTCAAGATGCTGAGGGTTGATGGCGTTGATTGCTGAAACACAAACGTTATTAGTTACGAGTTATTGTAAGAGCTACTCATAATGGTCATTATAGTAGCGATGGCTCTTTCACCAGCTGGGAAGCATGGCAATAGCGAGGGCTGTAATATAGATATTTATTGGTGATTCTGGATTTAAATATGACAAATGATTTGTATTATATATAAAGTCTTTTTAACTTAATTAAATGTTTCGTGTCTTCAGTAACGAGAAAATCTTTAAACAGAATACATCTTTGTCCATACTTAGATTCTAGGTCCACAATGATGAAATTAGTTGTTTACATTATTTAATGTGATAAAAAAACCTCATCAAAATCCGCACTTTCGTTTGGGAACTACGATGCCTTCGACAGATACACAGAACTTATAACAACCCTCGTTTTTCGTCGACATTTAAAAAAACATACCAAGGACAGCTGTGGCGCTGTTGCCGCCATGCTTCCCGTCCACGACCGTGACCACGAGCCCAGCGTCGCGCAGGCTCTGGACTATAGCCAGCATGCTCTGGCCATCCCCGTCCATACTCCACTAGAAACAAGGTTTAAGGCATTGGCTAGTTGAACTTCACCACTGCTGCTGTTTACAATACAAGTAGGTATACAGCAATTGTAATAATGAGCAGTCCTATGGCTGAAAATAGCCCCTAAAGACTCATACGGACCTGTTGGCGGTCTGCATCTAACTATAACAAATACCACTGCACAGCTTTCCCATAATAACTTTAAACATTTACAATTTATCTACACAGGTGGCCAATACATTAAGTATACTTAAATAATTTTATTTTTCTATAAAATAAACAAAATGTTATGTGTAGACATGTCCAAATTTTGGCAGAAAATAAGACAAGTGATCAAGTCAGTTTGATAGACCGTAACCACGAAGTTAGAGGAAAGAAGTAAGTTTTAGTAAAGCTTCATTGGCACATATACTTCTTAGTAGCTTTGCAGCCTTTTGGCTACGATCAAAGTGTATTTATTTGTTACAAATAATAAAGGGTGATGTTAGATTAATTATGTGATATTGTAATTATTTTTAGAGTTGAGGAGAGGTAATATAACCTTCGCGATTTGTATTCGTAGTTCGATTTTACACGATTCAACGGGGTTACTGAATGTTAAGCTTCAACACCATATTATCCGTTTTTTATTGCTGTGAAATGAGGCGTACATTCCACCGGATATTAAGCGATACGACCGCCCATAAACAGTAGAAACACTATTCAGAGCATTGAATTATAAACTACTGATGGAACTCTACTGCTGGCATAAGATGTTACGATACTCATAATAGCCAGCAATTACGCTCGCTACAATATCCTTGAAACCGGAACACAAAGTGCATGTATGTACATTGCTGTTTAGCGGTAGAAATAGTCATTGTGTTCGTACCTATCCAGACGGTAACTCGCATATAAGGGACTTACTACCGTAAGCCCCCTATCAATAATTTACGGTAAAACTGATGGTATTACTCTTAATTAATGCCATAATATTAGCTAGATACTTTGGAACTCCAATGGTTTGCTTTTCATACTTTCTGGCTACGGAAAACAAGTCTGTTATATATTATAACTAGCTTTTGCCCGCGGCTCCGCCCGCGTTATAAAGTTTTTCGGGCTAAAGTTTTCCGTTATAAAAGCTACGCTATATATTTTTCCGGGAGCCTATGTTCTTCCCAGGGCCTCAAACTGTCTCCATGCCAAATTTTATCCTAATACGTTGGGTAGTTTTTGAGTTTAATACGTTCGGGCAGACCGATGCAGCGGGGGACTTTGTTTTATGATATATTTTTGTAGAACTTTTTAAGAGGAACAATCCCGTCATACATTATTGTTGCATAACTTTAACCGTTTACGCAGCGGACGCAACAGAAGCTCTCAAAACTAATAAATTGTCCCCGTTTTTGCATCATGTTTCATTACTGCTCCGCTCCTATTGGTCATAGCGTGACGATATATACTTAACCTATAGCACTCCAGGAACAAAGGGCTATCCAACACAAAAATATTTATTCAGTTCGAACCGCGATTAGCGATTACTGCTCCGCTCCTATTGGTCATAGCGTGATGATATATAGCCTATAGCACTCCACGAACAAAGGGCTATCCAATACAAAATGATTTTTTTAGTTCGAACCGGTAGTTCCTGAGATTAGCCATTACTGCTCCGCTCCTATTGGGTATAGCGTGATGATATATAGCCTATAGTACTCCACGAACAAAGGGCTATCCAACGCAAAAAGAATTTTTCAGTTTGGACCGGTAGTTCCTGAGATTAGCGCGTTCAAACAAACAAACAAACTCTTCAGCTTTATATAATAGTATAGAAGTATAGATTCAGTCGTCGCTAAACTCAGGTGGCCAAACATAAAATTAGATTTGTCCGTTACAAATGGCCTTCAATGTTATGAATGGCGTTGTTTTGGGGACGGCCGTTGGTACCCTATGGCCGTTGGCGACCTTAGCGATTGATAACGTTCAGATTTTGATAAAAATATGACCGTTATAGTTCACTTGTCCATGTTTAAACTAGATGGCGTTGCGCGTAATAAGCGCGTAGTATTTTTTTTTCAATGTATCCTATTGTATATTCCATATAGCGTATACCATAGTCTATATCCATATGCTACATACATTGGGTTATTTTTGGTAAATGTTTACAGAACATAATTGGGAAAGTAGTAATTGTACAGGGTAAAAGCAACAACGAGAATAATTGAATGGATGATTTTAATTATCAACCATTTATATTTATTTTATAATAAATACCAACTACCGACTTATAGATTAAAAGATTTTTTAGAACAATGATTGCTGGTCAGTAACAAAAAGAAATATGCTGAGCTTTAATCTTTTGAACTTGAGTCGCTCTACCGACGGCAGCGCGGTGGTCATGCCTACTTATAATTAATGTAAACCGTAATTGCGCTATTAACAAAGAAATAAATATTACTTTGCAGTCCCTAATAGGAGCGTATTCGTCGTCTCGAGATATCAAACGTAATGTTAGTTAATTTCCCGTTAAGTACTAGTTACCTCCGTCCGGCACAAAACAGTGCTTAAAGTTCTAATTGGATTCTGTAGACAAATTAATGTTCTTTAGCGGACAAATGTGCATATTCAGAGTAACCGGTTATAATGACATTGAAAGGACATCCTAACATTTAAGTAACACTATTTTTCGGATTTTATCCAACACCTTAGTCCGTCCTGTGACCACGAAGGATGCAAAGTCTTCCAAATGTCAGACGGAAATTATAATATAAAAATCGTAATAAAATCAGCAAAATAGTTTTATTTTAATGTTTAACATTCACGTATTCATAAGAAATTATTATAACATCTTAATCTGAACGAAATATCTGATTATAGTAATAAACGATACTCTTATACATGCATGTGTTTGGCGAGACCGCGTCATTTAATCGTTACAACCGATGTCATTGTAAACTGTTACTACTAATAATAATAAATAATAAATAATAATAATAAATAATAATAATTTTTATTGTAAATAACCGAATTTGTTTACAATTTCAATGGTTACAAATTACAAACTTATTATAAAAACAAAAATTAACATATTTGCCAGGGGTACCCAAACTAGGCTAGGCCTGTACCTTGGGATACCAGAAACAATTTAAATATAAAACACAATTAGGTTTTCTATAATTTGTTTGCTAGGTGAGCACTAACAGTAAATAAAATTAAATAAATAACAAAATTAAGAGAGGTAAGAACTTTAAAACATAATAAGGTAAAAAGGTAGCAAAATAATAATAACTTATAACTTATAATTTATGTATGATGTTACATAACAATAATTCTGTTTCTTCGTAATTCAAATTAAACAGCCAGCTAACAATTGTATTTTTTAATGTAATAGGGCAATCGTTCTTGATGTTACAGTGTTTTGAGACGTTGTTATAGATAAACGAATGTGAGTAATTCGGGAATCTTTTAGCAAAGATGGATTTAACTGACGGAAGATCCAACCTGTAAACTCTCCTCGACAACACGACATTGTAATCATGGGAGTTATAAATATTTTTGTGTGCAGATACACAAGCTTTAAGTATGTATAATTGTCGAACCCTGAGAAGCTTCAATTCTTCATACAAAGCATCCGTGGGGGACCTAAACGGTTTGGACAGCATGACCTTCAGAACGGCACGTTGTGCTCTTTCAATAAGTAGCATGTGTGATTTGGCTGCACCACCCCAAACACCAATGCAATACGCAATTAGGGACTGACAGAGAGAATAATAAATAAGTTTTAGGGTATCAACTCCGGCGGATCTACGTAATAACTTCATAATGCCAATGACCTTGCGAACTCTATTCGATAGTGCCGAAATGTGACATTCAAAGTTCAGACGTTCATCTAGGATCAGCCCTAGGTACTTCAAAGTCTTGGTTCGCTCCATGGAAACACAGTTACAAATGGATGGTGAGGAGTAGTCGCAAGTATGGATCTTGCAATGAGAGAGGGGTGGAGGTTGTGTTCTGGCTGTCTTATGGAAACACATGTACTTTGTTTTACTAGTGTTAAGGGTAAGGAGATTATTTTGCAGCCATTTCGATATAAGATTCATGCCTTTTTCAGCCGCAATGCGTGCATTTTCCCAGTCAACACCGTGAAATATAATAGCAGTGTCATCTGCATAACAGAATATGTCCGCCGACTGTAGGTTATTGTCGTGAATGTCGTTCATATAAATAATGAAAAGTAATGGACCGAGTATACTCCCCTGTGGCACGCCGAAAGTAACAGGTAAGGTAGTGCTACTGAGTTTGTCGATTTTGACAAGTTGCTTTCTGTGGGAAAGGTAACTGTGAAACCATTCCAGAGCAATGCCGCGAATTCCCATGTTTTCTAATTTGCGCAATAAGATGGGTACCGAGACAGTGTCGAAAGCTTTGGCGAGGTCCAGAAAGACACCATAGCAGTAAAGGCCATTGTCAAGATGTGAAGCTATAGAGTTAATGAGCATTTCTGCAGCATCTTCTGTGGACTTGCCTCTTCGAAAACCGAATTGTCTTTGCGCAAGCAAGTTATTGTCTTCTAGAAATTGCGACAAACGTTTGTTAGTAATTTTTTCCAGTAATTTGGAAAATACACTCAGAAGTGAAATTGGTCGGTAATTGCTGGGCGAATCTCTGGCTTCTCCTTTATGTATCGGCGTTACAGACGCTACTTTCCAAACATCAGGGAAACAACCTGTGGTGAAACTTAGATTGAAAATATGGGTAAGAGGCGTAATTATATAGGCTCTTACCATTTTTATGAGTCTATTTGAAAAACCGTCTAATCCTGGGGCACTGTTATTATTTAAATTGCGTATGAAACTATCAACCTCATCATGATCTGTAGGTGAAAGAAAAAAGGAATTTAGTGGACCGTTTGTGATATTAAATTTGGAAGCCAAGCTGTCTTCAGATTCACTTATGTCTGTAAGTATTCTATTTGCTAAATTCGGACCGACAGAAACGAAAAAATTGTTGCATTCATTAAGAGATTCAGAAGGGTCTTCTAGCTTAGAAAGCAAACCACAGGGTAAGTTATTTTTTTGTTTTAAATGACAAATTTTACTGATCGTGTTCCAAAGTGATTTAATATTATTGCTATTTTTCTCCACTTCCTTCTTTTCAAACTCGCATTTTAGTCTCCTTAGCAGGTCATTACAAAAATTTCTGTACCTTGAATATGATGTTGTGATGATGTCATTATCCGGATGTTTTCTCGCTTGCATGTGTAGATGGTCTCTGTGTCTAATACATCGCATGAGGCCCGGCGTAATCCAAGGTTCAATATTATATTTTCGTTTGCTTATTTTTACTTCATTGGTGTGTTTTTGTACTATGGTCGAAAAAGTTTCCAAAAATAGATGTGCCGCCTCGTTAGCATCTGTCATTTTAAGCACAGAAGTCCAGTCAATTTCATTCAGGTCCATGGTTATCTTCTCGAAATCTGTTACTAACTTAAGTCTAGGAGGCTTTTGCTTGTGTTTTTGGGTCGACAGACCCATAATAACAATTTTATGATCTGTTATATCAGTATTGCATACTACGCTAAGCGCTGAGTGTGTTGATTTTAGAAAAATGTGATCTAGACAAGCCTCAAGTCGAGTAGGAAGGGTGACAGCCGGAAGAAGACCATGTTCAGCAGTTTTACATAAATATTCTGAAGAAGTATGTGAAATGCAATCTCTAGTTGAAATATCTATATTGATATCACCCGCTAAGATTACGTGAGGGTAACTTCTTAAAGAGACTAGAATATTATCCAGTGAGTTGATAAAATTGGTAGTATCCTTAAAAGAAGGAGAGCGATAAATTCCTAGAATTGTTATAAGTTTTGGGATCTCTATATTCAGGCAACATGCATCATCAAAATAGGGTTCTGCAATATTTACATTCCAACAATCTTTAACATAGGCGACTACACCTCCGTTTTGGTTTAAGTTACGTTTAGTAAAGAATGAGTTATAACCTGGAATGCAATTTATAACTGTCGTAGAATCCAGCCAACACTCTGTAAGAATAACAACGTCACAAATAATATCAAGACGATGAAGAGCAATAAGAAAATTGTTGAAATTTTTGTGAATACTTCTAATGTTAAATGTAAGAATTTTAAAATTATATTTTTTTTTAAAAATGCCCTTACAGTCTTCTAACATAGATATGTTTTGACATTGAATTTGAAAAGAGTTGTCTAATTGTATCTGTAGGTCTACAGTACCCATGATTCGTAATGTATATTTATTATTAGTGAGCAGGCTATCATCGAATTAACATAAAATATCTGATAACTAAAAGAATACATAAAGCTAGAGATAATTTCCTTCTCTACTAAAAATGATGCATATAAAAATTTACATTGAAATAAATTTAAATTGATCACCTTATGAGAGTAAACCGATGAACGAGATAATGAAAACAAGTTTAAACATGATGTATTACAAAAATATTTATGACCCTCTAGTGTAGATAACGATTTAAAGACGCGTAGAATATAAATTAATATAAACATCATAAGATTAGAGTCAGAAAGAGCAAATAACGTTTTAAAGTAGCCTAAAATATAAGTTATATTAATTATCACAAATTGAGATCCGAACGTTGTAACTTGAGTAACAATATGTAAGTGTTTATTTAATTTAATAACAAAGCGCATGGCATGATAATCAGAGAATTTGTAAATTTTATTTGTACCAGTGCCTAAACCACCGTAAATGAAATAAGTAACAACAAAAAAAGAATCAATAATATGAAATGAAATAATAGTTACAAGAGAGTAATTTTTAAATAAAAAGTAGCTTGCAAGAGCTTTGTGTAGAACACAATAGCAAGCAAGTCTAAATATTAAACTACGAAATAAAAGCAAACACTTAAAAATTACATCCATAATAATACTATAACGGCGCACTACAAAAAGACTAGAGAACAAAGTTAAGCTATTAAAGTGAAGAAACAAATAATAATAAAATATTTTGTGTTTAATAGCAATGCTTAGATTAGGAATACTGACTGTCAGCCTGAGGACTTTTGTTACTTGCTTGCTGGTTCAGTAGTTTGTCTAAGATCGTTTCAGAGGTAACACGAAGAACGGAGCTAGTGTCTGTTCTTCTCATGAGAATAGTACCATTGGATGTCCATACATATCTAAATTTGAGTTGGGAACCGATGGCGCGCGCCTTACTAAATAAAATCCTATTCGATTTTGTCAGATGCTCGTTGACATAGACACGCCGGGAGTTTCCAGGGACTTGAATCATATCGGTGGTGAGGCCGCGGCGGACTCTCGCAGCACGCAGCATCTCGTCGCGCGGTGCCCGTCGGGTGAAAGTAACAACCACCGGCCGAGGTCTACTATCTGTCCCTGAAGTCTTTTGACCAACTCGTTTAATATCATCGATATCACGAGGGTCCATGCTAATCCCGAGTTTTGTCGTTAGATTCGTAACTATTTGCGGAAGATTTTCACTCTGGTGTTCAGTGATGCCCGTCAATTCAATGTCTTTAAGATACTTATATTGTTGTCTGGATTCAAGTTCATTTCGAAGTTCGAGCACCTCAGCACGAAGATCGACGACTTCAGCCTTGTACCGATCTAAATCTTTAAGCTCTTTTTTCATGTCGCTCAACTCTTTACGGAACTGTTCTACGTCTTCTGATGTAGAGTTGAGAGCAGAGGTGAAGGCACACATTTCGCGTTTCATATTATCAAACGCATCTTGAAGTTGCAATAAAGATTGAGTGAAGGACCTTAGGGTTTCCTCAGGAATCGAAGTCGGCGCTGGCTCATTTGGATTATTTGTAGATAATGACTGTTTGTTCTTATCGGCTGCGGTTTTATTGTTGTCTTTGGCTGAGCGAGCCGGAGTTGCATCATAGGAGCGCTCTTTTGATTTGGCTTTGCAAGATGTGCAGCGGAACTGGTTGAACCCGGCTATTCGAGCAGATTTAGTTTCAGCCCTAGTTAAATTAAGACATCCGAGGTGAGATTTCTTTAAGCACGTATTACAGCATATAACAGTATCCTCTGAGCTTTTATCGTCCTTAATTGGTTTATTACAGACTCCACAATTATTATTCATTCTTATTGCTATCACGCCCTCTAGCGAATACTGAAGAAATCACGCTTTCGTCAAAGCCGAAGGGGATAGTAGTATGGATTTATACAAAATAGTTCTTACAAAATATGATAGATGGCTTTAGTTATCGTAGTAGGGAATCTATGCTTTTTTTTTTTTTTTTCCGTGTAAAGTATTTTTTTTCCTTGAACACTTAGAATAACTGTTTCCGGGTAGAACTTTTAGCAGAATATTGTTTATTATCACTTACAGAATGTAACAAAGGCACAAAACCACAATTAAGACACTGGCATAGTTCGTGTTCGAGTAACGGTCGGTATATCACAAATCCATATTTAAGTCAGTTTTAGGACTTAGATTATCACTATAACACTTGTACGCGAGCAGAAGAACACTAAAAGGAATTTGCTGATAACTTTAGTTAAGTTTAAACACTGGAAATAAATTTAACTTTGAAATTCCCGGGACTTAATTCAAATTTGTGTGTACTGTAGGGCGCCACCTAGCTAGTTTAATGTACTGTAATTTGTTTACATCTTATAGCCTCTAAATTCGTAAGTTATTCAATAAAAAGTTGAGCACACAATGGACTGTAAGAAACATGATGTAATAAAGATGTAAAAACGTGTATTATTTAATGTAAGGCCGAGTCGAGTGAATGATGAATTATCTGTTTGTTTCTTACAATATACATGTCTAGATACTGCGTGCGTGCCTGTGTATATTGTGGGTGCGTGTCCACTGATGCGATGGGATGTTCAGGAAGACTATTATTATTGCTGGAATGCACATTTCCGTTCTAATAACGTCCATTTTTAGTAGCTTCGTTTCGTTTCAATGGAAATTAAGAATAACCGCAGACAGAATCAGAGCGGATGAAGATAGTAGCCACTAAATCATGTAAGAAGTGGTAAAACAATTTGAAGAGAATAAAAAGTGTAGACATTTTTGTCGCCTACCTGTGTGCTACCATTGTTACTCACAAAATTAACATGAAGGGCCTTTTTCTGTAAGGTGACTTGGTTCGAAGCCCAATATTATTCATTCCTTACCAGTTACCGCAATCCTAGACCTTAAAGTATAAAAGCGCATAACAACTATGACAATGTTTGCTGACCAATTAACTTAAGCTTACCACCCGACAATGCATCTAGACGTATATATAACGAAATGTTTGTTTATAATACGCCGGGCAGTAATTGTTCGCGGCGGCCTTGCCCAGTCCGCCTTGAGCTAATGAGTTTGTAACTAAATGCGCAAAATTGACCCTATATGGTACAACTAAGACGCTGCCGACCAGGGCCAATGATGGGGAAACGACAGTCGTATAGGCATTTGTTATTTTGTTTCAACTACTTCCATGAAGAGATGGGTAAGTTTCGTTTAAACAAACAGTAATTCTACTATATGCTAGGAACTTTTGTTACATCATATTTTTTTTGTGTGTTATCCCGAGACACATTAATAGGGGACCGGCCTATGCTTGATTTTGTACATTATTCTATGTGTAATGGCTTTAAATACGAAAAAGAAGCACTTCTGCGAAAACAGCATAAAAATTGGTTAAAAAATGAGCGAGTAATTCATATTTAAAATATTGTAATGTGCAGGAGTGGGCGCGATGTGGGGATATCGCTTCATCTCTTTCTTTCGCACGCGTCGTAATTCCCGATGACGTCACATGTGGATATTTTGTCTCTTTTCTGTTTCTTGTTAATTACCCCTTCCACCGAAATTCAAATGCTTATAACTTGTTGATTTTTCACTGGATTTTAATAATTTATTTGGTGTTATAATTTATATTATGTAAATATTTGATAATTGTTAAGAACAAAAATGAGTCCGGTACCCTATTCGCTTCGTTTTCTACTTATCAGTAATATCTGCATACATTATCGTTTAGATATCAACCAGTCTTCATGTAGTTATTACCAATATCTTTCCTTTGATTTCTGCATTTCGATCGACCACGGTGGCTACGTTTCGCCATTAGGCATTAACACAGTTTTGCGTTGCGACAGCGGCTTTGGAGAAAAAATATTGTAACTGCAGGCTAGTGTGGGTGCAATATTTTATCTAAGTGCATTGCGTTCGCAGAGGAATGTCTGAACGAAGGTATTTTAATCTTAATGCACTGGTATATAAATTAACCCTTGAAGCATCTGAATGTATGCTTTAAGGGTTAATCTCCCGTAACAATAGTGTGATATGTCGGGTAAAATTCCATGGTTCCTGGCTTTGCCCAAGAATGTTGTAAAAAGATCGCCGTAAAAAGTTTATAGAGATATTGATTTTTTATAATTATGTGGCTTCGTTTGATTCATGAACACGATGTTTTATTGTGTCGTTAAGTCTCTGGAATCCGGGTTCCATGAGCAAGAACCTGGTTAACTAAGTCAACGTCTCTATTGAGAGATGTGGATGAGAGTAATATAGGTATGTTAACTGTTTTAAAGCTGGCTGAAATAAGCTTTATGATGATGAGTGTCTTGACTACGGATGACCTGAACGCCCAGGACCTTGATTAAAAAAAGGCTGAACTATTAAAATAAAACTAGGTTTTAGATTTCATCGCAGTTTTTTCTATTTCACTTTTCTCCCGCTGTTTGGAAAACTGCAACCTTCATGGTCACGGGGCTGAGGTGTTAGACCTCCAAAGAGTCATTAAAACAGGACTACAAATAGCTGCATGCTGTTACCAAGCTCAGATATCAGATGCCAGTAATTCTACTTAGAAACAGACTTGAAATAATAATACATAGAGCTAAGATATGATATCATTCTAATATTGCAGTTGAGGAAGTCGGAGCTGTGTAATGCGTATAAATTATGATTTGAACAAAATTATTCTGTTTATGTTTAGGTTGACCGTGAAGTTTCAAACGTATGATTAAGAAAGCCGGCATAATTGACGTAATCGTACACAGATCATTAACTGAGGACGTAGAATTTAACAAATAGTTTTAGTGTGTTTTATAGACAAAAGAAGGCATCAAGTAAACGGCTATAAAGTCACCAAAGACCGTAAACATCCATAACAAAGTAATATTGTTCTTTGTCAATTCTGGTGGTAATATTGGCTTACACAAGGTGTTAAAACCCACCACAGTCTACGTAATAGGTCGTGTTCCTTGATCAGCCTATGTATATCCAGTTCCAACAGGCCGGCATAATTGTGTCGACTGCAGGGGTAATCATCTCTCGTCAGTCGACATTCTATTAAAGCCCACTTCACTTACCATCAGGTGGGTCACTTTGCCATGCACATAAAAATAATCTGCAATATATGCTTTTATTTCAGAATCTCATAGTCCCTATAAATGGTATGCATGGCTGCCGTTTGTAGCTTACATTGTGTATCAGACATTATGCATTAGTCATTGTGTGTGGCACCCTTCGAACAAACAGTTCGTGATGCAGATGCAACGGATATTAGTTGGCAGGCCTCTAGATGTGAAAGTGTATTTGGATAGGGTCCACTGTCTATTTTTGCCCTAGTGTGGCGTTTTGTTCCAGTCCGAAAGGCGTATCCAGTGAAAATAACCTTTTAGATGTTACCTGTGTATTGTTTATTCATTATAGTTTGATTTAACGGAACAGAAAAACGTTTTGATACCTCTTACCTGATAATTCTAACTATAAATTTCGAAGGTGTGTGTAGTTTACCAACCCTCACTAGGCCAGCGTGGTTGACTAAGACCTAAATCCTCTCAGAACTAGAGTAGGAGTGTGTCTAAGACAGTTGACAGACCTGGTTTTATTTTATATAATCCAATGACAAAGGAGTCTTATGTCGGAGCAGCCGTGGGCTTACCATAAGAGAGCGTCTTGCTTATCATTCATTTGTTTACAAAAGTTCCCACGCTACCACGAAGATGCATTGTTTGCAATAATTTCACCGCATTATGTGACGGTGTTTGAATATGCAGTTATGTATGTATGTAAGAAGAATTTTCATTCATAATTAATCGCCGCAATTATCTCTATAGTGTACTTAGAGCTTATAATTATTTTCCAATACGTTTGTAAGAAGCATTAGTTCAAGAAATAAATGTATATCTTTTGGTACACAAAGCTTTGAGTTTAGTTAGGACTTGGGTTCAATCTCCTTAGGGAAGAAAAGAGGGACATTTGGAACACCTTACTCTACTACACATTAGGACGGAAATACGTTCGGCGAACTGTTGATGCATTTATAAATCAGTTTTTATCTAATATGAATAAACAATGATTTCTTGTATTGAATGAAAACTAAACCTGGATGTTTGGAACTTTCTAAGTATTTTTTCAAAGTTTTTGCTGTTGTTATTAACATTTTAACTGGTCAACGACCCTTAATGACTCCAAGTAAAAAAATATTTATAACGTATCGTCTTCAGAGATGTAAGCGTAGTTTTTATAATGTTATTATTCGTAGTTTATTTTTGGGCAGAAGTCAAACACCAAGTAAAAAAATATAGTTACACATCTTGGCTCTCTGATATGACGTTCTTCAAAAAATAATATCAATTAAGTATAGGGCTCTTTTCCGTCTGCGGGAGCGATTCCGTTTGTTTGCAATTGCATTCTATTCGACGGGCAGCTTCGTTAGCCGTATAAAGTCAAAAAAACCCTATTTATGGATACGGCTGCCAAAACCACCCTTCGACTAGAACGACCGTAATTGCAAAAAGACGGATATACGGAATAGAGCCTCCTGCTTATTTGTATTTTTAGACCACAAGACGTCTACGAAATGTCTTGAAATGTAAGCAAAGGTCCCAAAACACATTAAGCATTCGGCATAGTGTTGCATAACATGATAAGTTTATGTTCCACGCGCAGACGCTGCAGCTGTGATCTACACCGAACACTTGTATGAAACTTGATTCGCCTACACTGCTCTAAAGATTGTACACACGTGGGATGTTAGCTTTTTAAATTATCAGTCTTACTTTTAAAAATTCGTATAGCTATGCTTAGTTAAAAGCCAAATTTACTCGATCAGCTGTAAATCAAAACCCGCCATATTGCCTCTAAATAAGGTTTAAACTAGGAAACTTGATGTTTTTTACAGCTATTTAAGCAATTATTAACCACATTTTAACGCTAAAACAAGTTTATAAGTAAGACTGTATGTGCTAAAAGTGGTTGTGTATTATTTATTTTTAGGTTATGTGAAGACAATGGGCTCTTAAGGAGCTAATTATTTGCTCCGTTTATATTAATTGTAAACAACGCTCTTACTAAGTCATTATATGTATAGGTAATGAATAATTAACAAATGAGTTATAAAGTGATTTGTGTAAATAGATACAAATATTATATTTTTCATTATTTATGATGTTAAGAAATGAAACAAATCTGTAGAATCTTGTGAAACATTCAATTTAAAACTCGGAATAATTAATTACACGTTGTATTTAATATTTAATTAATCATTATTTATTTCTAATTGATATTGCTTACAATTGGTAGAATAACAATTAGTTATGGCCCGCGATTCTATATAAATAGTATGGATTAAACGGATGTTTACCAAAATTAAAAATAACGAACATTATATAAGTCCACGGACGTATGTAACTGACTTTAGAAATCGAAATTCACAGTTGATTCGCGGCCGCAAACCAGTCACCACGTTAACACACACACATTTGCCGTCTGTCAAGACATTTTAGACCTTATTTCTATCCACTAAAACTCTAAACCCAAGAACCGAAATGCAGGCAAGTTGTTTTACTACGAAGCCAAACTCCCCGCTGCGCATGCGCATCTAACTTCAGTCTGGTACAAACAGTATCGCGATAAGGTCGTGTTCGTTATAAATTATCGTAATATTTAAAAAAATACGTTAAATTTGCAAACTATTATGTATAACGAGTGTTATATTTACATAAAAACGTTACTGTGAGTGCTAGTGGCAGTTAGGTGTGTCGAAAGTGCTGTAAACAATGGAAGACGTGTTCACCATAAAAGTAAAAACAAAGCCGGACAAACGGAATGTTTATCCATCAGAGAGGCGGTATTCCGCGTCCACAGTGTCGGGGCTGGCCTGGGTCCACATCGCCCTCGCCGCCACATCGTTCCTACTCGCCTGTCTTGCGATAGTTAGCCCGAATGAACCAAAACAATGATAGAAATACCACAGAGTACTTCGAGACGGAAACAGAGAACAGCACGGCTGTATACAATAACGATTACGTTTTGATATTGGCGCCGAGTTTGATAACCGCTTTTGGTCTGGCGGCGGGCGTTGCGAGCATAATGGCATCTGTTAAATGGTACATAGACCACAACATCACGTGGTTGTTCGTTATTTCAACTTTTTCAACAATCATATCGTTCGCTTCGTTCATGATGATCGCTATCTGGTTTGTGACGACGTCAGAGGGCGATATATCAGATTTTTATAAGGACAAAGTCCCTTTCAAGGATTATATGGTGGTGAAACATACCGATGTGTTGGAGAGAAACGATTCTCACATGATAATATCATTAAATACGACGAAAGAAGAGCCTCAAGACTCGCATTTGTTTACTAAGCACGTGCTGTCGATAAATATCATGATTGCCGCGTTCTTGGAGCTGCTCTGGTCCATTCTTAGCGTTAAAATATCATACAAGGGCATGAAGAATGACTACAGAGAAGACAATAACGACCGAAGAGGCAACTGCGTGTCTGTAGTGACGAAAATAAAAGGGAATAATACGAAAAAACTGCCGCGAAATAGTAAATTACTGCCGCCGAAACCTGATTTGATCGAACATTATCCTAGTAAGAAGATAAAGAGGATATTCTTGGCTCAGGGGGACAGTGGCTTCTATCTTAAAGGTCAGACTAACAAAACAAAACAAAACACGGAGACCAGCTCCGAGTTTTACAAAAAGAGAAGGATGATGAATTTCTTGAACAGATGCGCGTCCTTTGACGGAATGTCCAATCCGGAGATGAGAACGCCGAGTGTGCAGTCAGAATCAGCTCTAAACCCGATACCAGAAGTGGCCAGTGTTGAAATAAACATGGAGAACCCAGAGCCCAAGGACAGGATGACGCCGGTGAGCTGGGGCGACACACCTGACCACACGATATACAACCAAAACACGTTGAATTTAGAAAACATATTCGTTTTTAAAAATGCTGAAAAGAAAAGCGAAGATATCGGTGAAATTAAAGAGTGATTAATTGCCCGTGAAGGCGGTTTCGCTAAGCGGATTCACACAATGTTGATAATGTAACTAACTGGCGTACATTAGTTTTTTATTGGTGTAAAGACAATAAGGCTATTCTGCCATTGTTGAGTATAAAATGTTGAATCAGCAGCGTTCATTAGGAATGGGAAGTGTCCATTCGTCGTGGCGGTAAAAACTTGTCTAATCACAAATTTATACCTAAATATGTTAATTAAGTCTTTTTATGCACAAAATGTGTGTTATTTATTTATGTTCAGTTGTTTATGGACATACAGGCGTGTCCACTTGTAGAGTACAATCTAACAACAATGATCTCCTTATGTATGAAATAGAACAATTGTGGACAGTGGACGCATATTCACACATTAACTTGTGTGAGATCTGTAAGTGTTCGACTTATTTTGAGTTTATAAAAACAATTTAATATTCCACGACCACGATTCTTTTCAAAACTCACAACTTAATAATTTTAAAAGAGTATTTATCGAAACACCTACCGCTTTTCAAAAAATATCCATGCAAACAAATTACTCTACATTTATTTGACTCTGATTTAGCAAACCGACTTACCTTACTGATAATATTTATTTACATTAGATATTAATATACCTGGTGGCTATGTTTTTGCCATAAATAGTGGCAGAATTATAATCGAAAAGCCACTGCATAGAAGCCAGAACACTGCTTGTTCTTAGATCATTTTATTATTTTTCTGGGATAGATAAAGTCTTCAAACGTTTAGCAACAAAAATCTACGTCAATAAATTCCGTTATAACTAAATATCTTTGAAGTTAATGTGTTTGCGTGCGTAATATGTTACAATCGACGCAAATTAAAATAAACTCTTACACATGACCCCTTAAATAGAATTTTATCTACGTCTTACGACTTATTATCTTAGGTCGTGTAATTAGAAAGACAGACGGAACACCCAATTATTTAAATATCACTGCCGTTTATAAATAGAATATGCAACGACGTAATAGTTACTTGATTCTTCTTTGGACTTCTCCTGCATCAACAATTTAAATGTTTATTGATTATTTTTTTAAGCATTTTTGATGCTAACGGTTATCGATTGAATGTGGAGTATAGAATTATGCAAATTTATGCGATTTCAGTTTGAAAGTGAAATGTATTCATGTACGCAAAGTTACATAAATATTTTCACGTCTACATACATAATTATGATTGAACAAACTGTCCGAATGATTTTTTGCCAACTCTGAATTGATGTTCGCAATCCACAGCCCTTGAAGTGTTCAAATAAAAACTGGGAACTGGTTTAAGGTCAGGCCGAGTGTAGGCCAAAGGCAACGCGTTAGGTCGGAGAAAGATTTTAACAAGGTCATATTAGCCCTGTGATAAACATTGTTTCATTGTTCAGTCTTTATTAATAACTAAATGTTTCTCGCAGTTTCTCCTGCTTGAAGTATTTCCCGACACAAAAGTCCCTAAAACACTGTGATCTGTGGTCATTTGTAGGATGCTAAGATTTATTAAAAAGAAAATCCTACGGGAACTCAAGATCAGGATAAAAGTAGCATATATACGCTATACCACCATGTCTACCTATGCATAAAATTTGATCCAAATCAGTGTCTTGTCCGTTACTTCTAACAAACATCTAAACGTTTTGGCCAACTTTAGAATGTATAACATTCGTAACAAAAGTTTAGGTCTTTCGTCTCACGTCGAGTTGTTGCTTTTCAGTAGACTACATATTCGAAATTATAGAGCTACTGAGGCGTGTTTCACGCAGCCTCCTTCACCTTTAAAGCGAGCGATAATTAACAATTAAGGTCACTATTGCTATGTATTTTTTACCACTGATGAAAATTATATAATTGACCAAATTTTTTTTTATAAGTTTATTTGCAAATAGTACTGTACACAGTTTTGTCCCCAGAAAGAAGCAACAGCCTCGATGCACTGGGTACCAACAATCTCATAGAATAGACTGTATCATGTAGCCTGTTGGTGATGATGATCACGTACAATCTAATAACCAGCTTATTAATTTTGTCCGTTCCATAAATAATACAATAAATGTTCACAGTAACTTGCAATCGTAAATGCCGTATCAAGTGTCGACTATTGTGTGGTGTTTTATAGGCAAAGTTATAACTAGTTATCGGGCTTCTAATGGATCTTTTAATTAGATATTTTCATTAATAGTTTTACTCATTTTAAGATATACTCTACCTTTATCAGCCATATTTGAAAATGATTTTTTTGTGATTTGACTGTCTCGGTGGCGTAGTAGCGTACTGCATGGGGTACGGCAGCGTCCTGGATTCCGAATCCCGGGTCGGGCAAAGTGATGTTTGGGTTTTCTGCTCAGTATCAACCCAGAGTTTGGAATTTGTGCCCGATGGCGATAGGCTCGCCCCCTATCACATCATGGGACGGAACATACTTGGCGAATAGTGGGAACTTTGGTTGCGCCGTAGCATACTCCTTCGGGTATAAATGCGTGATGATGTGTGTGTGTGTGTGTGTGTTTTATGATTTGTTTAGGCAGCTTTTAGTGGTTTTGTTAGTAATTCAAGAGATTTTGTGTGGCTGCGTCTCTTTCCAAATGCCCTTGTGTCTGCAAGTTACTCATATTACTGACCGAGTTAACAGTTTAAATCAGCGAATGACACGCGATATCTTTAACCGCACGTGCAAATCAGGCGGGGATTTAGGCTTGAACCATTGACGTTTACGTAGTGCATACATATATATCGATGGTTTGAACGATAAGGCAGCTGAAATACCTGAATAATTACTAAATTAAGGAGAAAAATATTCATGTTGGTATCTTAAGATTTGGCTTTCATTTCGTTTATATTGTTAATGACTGCAACGTATGGAATGAATACAGCACTAAATATTGTAAAGAATTCTCATTTTTTTCGTCTGTTTGACTTAACGCGTTAATATATTGCCCTACGCGGTCATATACCATGCACACCCAATGTTATGTATTTGAGATTATGCGCTCGTAGAGATACAGAGTCCAATATATTTATAAGTCACAAAAATATACTCATTTATTGTCCGGCTGTCAAAAATTTATAAAAATAGACCATATTTCATGCGTATTAAAGTCGCCTTCAAAGGGCTGCCTGCAGCTGCTTAGCAGTTGACAGGTAAGTGATGGGTTAAGGCATCAATGAGTCTTTGGTTATTGTTGTGGGAAGCGACCACTTACGATCAAATAAACGCTTTGTTTTGTCTCTTAATATTATAGTAGAACAGTAGACATGTTCTACCGTAACACCAGTCCTCAAAGATACGGACGAACTATCAATTGTATTATACGAATCGTTTGTAATATACGAAGTATTTTATATTTAAAATATATCAGAATAAAGTTAGTTGATTCCGCACTCAGCAGATGTGCTGGAAACCAACTATGGTTAAAAAGTTAACAATTAGAGCCTAAACCAATAAACATTTTACTAAACCTATACAATGAATTTAATCAATGTTTTTTGCCTTTGAATCTTATTGGAAACATGTCACAAAACATGGTTATTGTTTTTTTTTAATAATTACTGCGGTTCCTTTCGCGTTTTATTGAGTGAATGTTATTGAACATTACTTACTCATTTCATTTTCTGTCGTATAGTTTATTGGTTAAGGTACTTTTTGTTAATTTATGATGGATCCGACCCTGTCCAATAATGATATGATATTAGATTAAGACTGAATATTTTGTATTTTTATACATTAAAATATTATTTAAAGCCCTTTGTTTAATTCTAGATATTTATTTGTGAATATCAATTTGGATATTTTATGAGAACAATAGCATTTTTAAAGGAATATTAAATGAATAAGTGTTTTGAATAGTCGAGCCCCCTTATTCATGGACGTTTTTTTATCTAAGGACAGAATAAATAAAGTTAAAGTTGTAGTGAGTAAAAAAAAATATTTATTGTCCTTTATATATTGGCCTTTTTTGTCTATTAAGTATATATTGGTCTTGATTGTTGTATCTCAATATTAGCCAATCATAACGGCCCTATGTCTACGCACTGCGAATGCTGCCATGCCTTATAGCTATATATGCCTAGCTTTTCTCCGCTCTTAGATAAATAACGTCTATGAATAAGGGGGTAAAAGTTTACAATTGACGAGGAATGTCTTCATTCATCTTATTCAGTTTGAATAAAATATTAATATTCCATAGGTAAGTATGTACAGCAAAAGCACCTTAACAAATTCATAACTTCATAACGCTTCTACGCGTTAATTTCTATCGAAATTTTCTTTTATCTTATATGTAAAGTCAGTTAAAGCCTTTGAAGTTTATTTTAAAGAAGAAAAATCGATGGTTGACGAAAGCCAAAGAAAACAAAAGCTTAAAAACGATGTTAAAATTTTTAAGCTACTTCTGAAGTTGACTGTACATAATTTGGTAATTAAATACTTACCCCCTTATTCATAGACGTTTTTTATCGAACGACCGAGTAAAGCTGTGATAACAAGTCTGTTTCTCAGTGCTGACGGCATGGCAGTCTTCACAGTGCGTAGACATAGGGCCGTTGTGATTGGCTAATATTGAGATACAACAATAATAGCCAATCACAACGGCCTATGTGTTTCTCAGTGCCGTTGGGCACTAAGAAACAAACTTATTATCACAACTTTACTTCGTCCTTAGATAAAAAACGTTTATGAATAAGGGGGTTAGTTTGTAAGTTTGTTTGAAGGGGTTAATTTTTAGAATAATCAAAAATAAAAATCTGACGCGAATACAAAACATTTAATTAATTTAATTATAAAAATATGAGATTATTATCAATGATTATACTATTCAAATCAACGTTTGTATTATCTTGAGAATAATTTGGACAATTATTGTCGCCATTTTGACGCATTTATCGTCAGTTGTGCAACAACCGTGTGTGGCGCCTTATTCATGTGGTTATTAATGCATCCATTTTATTCTTGCACCGCCCTGCGTGATATTAATGTCTGCCCTGTGTGATATTAATTGGTATTAACTTGTACCTAAGTACAGTGCAATCCACACTTAATGTTTTCATATTTGTCAAATCTCATAATATTTTACTAGTGGAATCTTTCTCTTCTTTTTATTTCTTCTCTAATTACAAATAGCTTAAACTAGGTTGCATATGAGGTACGAAATATCTCATATCACCAAAACCAACCCGACCATCCTTGACTTTTACTTTCTGTTGGTTTACACGTCGATTCGGATTTTGGAATACAAGCCTGAAAAAAAAATATTATAAATGTTATGAAGGATTGGTTTAACATAGAGATATACTGAGTTACTGAGTCGCTGATTATATATGATTCTTGATGATGTCCAATATCTTAGGTCTTTAATACAATTGAATGTAGAGGCTAGTTGAGAGGATGTTGATAGGTAAGCGCCTGCTTATAACCAGTAGCAACATATCATATTTGATTTATAAAGTTCATTGCGCAGGTCATGGCTTTAGGCGCAACTGCTTGATGATAATAATACAATGTCGAGGCGTAGTGTAGAGCCACACTTTGTAAATAATTATGGTAGGATCCTTATAATGGCCCGGATAGCGGCTATCGTGCAGCATCCGCCATAGTGGCCCATGTAAGTGAGTCGTGCTCCGGGATTAGCCTGTGTATATGGTTTGAAACAGGCCAGCCTAATTTTGTCCATTGCTGAGCGATAATCATCTCTCGTCAGTCGATATTTTATTAGTCCCCACTTCACTAACCATCAGGTGCGATAGAGTTACTTTGCCATAAACGTAAGAAGCAATTCATCGCTCTGAGTTTTATTACATCTGTTCATGAACGTGTTGTTCAGGCGAGTGGCATACTCGTTTTGTGATTAAAAAAAAAGAAAGCTTACCAGAAGTGTAGGGTCAAATTCATATCCATTTTGGCATTCATCTCTAATAGCAAATCCTAAAAAGCAGTAGTAATAGTTTCTGCAGCTAGTGGGATCTGGCACTAGACTGTAGAAGGAGTCGTTCTGACAGATCTCTTTGGGAGATACGGTTGTGGTTACAGCAGTTGTAGTTTTATGAGTGGTTGTGGTTGCAGGAGTGGGTGTAGTTGCCGTCGTGTTGCATTTAGCGAGACTGGGTGCTAGACATTCCTGAAAGAAATTGTTAAGCATTATGTTTCTATCACTATTTTAGTATGATATTGCTGAGATTTTGGATTCAACTCTTAGGTTAGGGAACATTTTGTGAGGATTTTTCTATTATGAATTACTCTTTACTCTACCTTCCAGAGGAGATTGATGAGCGGCAGGCAGCCAAAATAGGTCAAATCTTAAACACAACCTGCTTGAGTAATCCGAGACACCAGTCCCACATTGGATTGCAATAAGGAAAGTCAATAGATATTATAAAGTTCCTAATATTTACCATAATCTTAGGACTGAATTCGAAATTATAAGGGCATTTCTCATGGATGGGCACACCGTAGTAACAAAGATAATAATATCTACAATCTTTTGGGTCTATTATCCTGTAGTGTGCTGCTGACAATATGCATTTCCGATCTCCCTGGTGACCATTCCGCGACGAATTCTTGCGAGGGAACGCAGTTACAGGTCGGGACTTTTGTGATGAGGGAGCAGGCGTCGAAGCTTCATGCGGTCGGGTACTGGTTCGAAATATATATACATCACAATCTCCTTGACCTGGTGGTACGCATTTCTGTAAATAAAATAAAGTAAAAATGGTTAAAACTCATATGAAGCCTATTTGTAGCTGACAAAATCTAGCAGAAGTTAAAACATTATACTGACCAGCTCCGTGGGATCAAACACGAAGTCTTT